>NC_034604.1:13519133-13538314 GCF_900095145.1 Mus pahari | reverse complement strand
CAATGGCTTGTGCTGTAAAATCAAGAATTGACAAATGGGACCTCATAAAATTGCAAAACTTCTGTAAGGGAAAAGACACTGTCAATAAGACAAAGAGGCCACCAACAGATTGGGAAAGGATTTTTAACAATCCTAAATCAGATAGGGGATTGATATCCAATATATATATATATATAAAACTCAAGAAGATGGACTCCAGAAAACCAAGTAACCCCATTATAAATGGGGCACAGAGCTAAACAAAGAATTCTCAACTGGAGAATATCGAATGGCTGAGAAACACCTCAAAAAATGTTCAACATCCTTAATCATCAGGGAAATGCAATTCAAAATAACCCTGAGATTCCACCTCACACCAGTCAGAATGGCTAAGATCAAAAATTCAGGTGACACCAGATGCTGGTGAGGATATGGAGAAAGAGGAACACTCCTCCATTGTTGGTGGGACTGCAAGCTTGTACAACCACTCTAGAAATCAGTCTGGCAATTCCTCAGAAAATTGCACATAGTACTACCTGAGGATCCACCAATACCTCTCCTGGGCATATGTCCAGAAGATGTCCCAACTGGTAATAAGGACACATGCTTCACTATGTTCACAGCAGCCTTATTTATAATAGCCAAAACTGGAAAGAACATAGATGTTCCTCAACAGAGGGATGGATACAGAAAATGTCGTTCATTTACACAATGAGGTACTACTCAGGTATTAAATTATGAAATTCTTGGGAAAATGGATGAATCTGGATTGTATCATCCTGAGTGAGGTAATCCAATCACAAAGGAACTCATATGATATGCACTCACTGATAAGTGGATATTAGCCCAGAAACTTAGAATACCCAAGATACAATTTGTTAAACTCATGAAACTCAAGAAGAATGAAGACCAAAATATGGACACTTCACCCCTTCTTAGAATTGGGAACTAAACACCCATGGAGAGAGTTACAAAGACAAAGTTTGGAACTGAAATGTAAGGATGGACTATCCAAAAACTGCCCCACCCAGGGGTCTGTCCCAAAATCAGTCACCAAAAGCAGACACTATTGCATACACCAGCAAGATTTTGCTGAAAGGATCCTGATATTACTGTCTCTGGTGAAGCCATGCCATTGCCTGGCAAACACAGAAGTGGATGCTCACAATCAGCTATCGGATGGAACACAGTGCCCCCAATACAGGAGCTAGAGAAAGTACCCAAGGAGCTGAAGGGGTCTGCAACCCTATATGTGGAACAACAATATGAAATAACCAGCACCCCGAGAGCTCGTGTCTCTAGCTGCATATGTAGCAGAAGATGGCCTTGTCAGCCATGATTGGGAAGAGAGGCCCCTTGGTCTTGCAAACTTTATATGCCCCAGTACAGGGGAACACGAGGGCCAAGAAGGGGGAGTGGGTGGGTATGGGAGCAGGGGGTGGATAAAGTGGACCTTGGTGATAGCATTTGAAATGTAAATGCAGTAAATACCTAATAAAAAATTGAAAAAAAATCCTGCTGTCTAACTTACAGTAAGGATTAAGTGAGTGTTATAGCCATAAGATCATTGTTTGTGGTAAGGTTACATGAGTATCCTTAGGCTAGCTAAAAGGAACAGAATGACATTCTACACAACCAGCTTCCATCTCTTGCAATTATTGAACTGATGATGTTCCAGTAAGATGTTGACAAAAATCAGGGTGTTGGGAATTTAGCTCAGTGGAAGAGTGCTTAATTAACAAACACAAGGCCCTGGATTTGTTCCTCAACTCTGGAAAAAAAAAAAAGGCAAAAATCAGGTTGGAATGGATAAAAAATCTTTTACTGTGTAGTCATACAAGTAATATTCATATGAAATGTAACATGCCAAAAGCACCCAAATATTATGCACACACACAAATACACACACACACACACACACACACACACACACATACACTAAATAAGTAAACTGGAACATAAACTACACAAACTGTTTTTCTATTTCATCTGTTATTTATTTGAGACAGAGAGACAAAGAGAGTATATACACATGTGGAAGCTACAAAACAACTCAAAGGAGTCAGTTCTCTATGTCTATAACATGTTGGAAGCTAAAACTCAGGTTAACAGGTTTGTCAGCAAGTGCTCTTGTCCACAAAATATTTCACTGGACCCATTTTTCTTACTTGTTTCAATGCTATATATATATATATATATATATATTGAACAGGAAAGTATTTATTTGGCTTATGTCCAGATCACCTTTATTACAGAGTCAACTCAGAGCAGAAACTTGCAGACAGGAATTGGGGCAGGGCAAATGAACAGGACACTACTCAGTGGCTAATTCTTTGGAGCATGCTCAGTTAATATTTTTATATAACCCAGAGCCACCTACCTAGTGATGGTTCTGCCCACAGTAAACTGAGCTTTCCTATATCAGTTAGAAATGGAGAGAATGTCTTGTAGACATGCCCACAGACCAATAAGATCTATCTAGCAGTTCCTCAACTGAGGTCATTTCTTCCTAGGTGACTACAGAACATGTCAAGTTAAAAAGAAAAGTTAACCACGATAGACAGCAAGATGATAGAAAAACCACAGGAAAATAATACTGGAGAATAGCATGGCCAAGATGGAAGAAAAGTCCTGATCACATCCTCTTATTTAACCATCTAACTTCAGTGAATAACTTTAAACTTCTCACCATGAATGTAAATGGAAAATTAAAATGATTTTAATATTTAATATTTAATGATTTTAATATATAATAGATCTTTAAAATACAAAATTATACCCATACACATATATTACTACTTATAGCCATATAATATAAATAATATAAATAGCATATATGCTATTTATAGCCATTTAATACTGATATGGAAAAGTTCTATAAAACTTGAAAAATAGGTTTAACTAGAGGATGCATACTGTCATTTTCATGATTTTAGGGGTCATATATTACTGCTTCAGAATTATCTTGGCCCCACTTCTGGAAATAAGTTAGGCAGAGCAAATGAAGACTACATCAAATTTATGTCTTATAATGGCTAGTAACAATTATGTTTGGAAGCAGATTGACATGGATTTAAGACCAAGTGCAAGGCCTTAGTGTTGAAAACTCCTGAGAGTTAATCTTTCTATTTTGGTTTTCTAGTCTGTGACATGTGAATAAAACATAATTGCAGCTCCCATGAGGCAACAGTAAGGTTTCTGGTATATCAGAAGCATCAGACATTCTTTTTCTAAACTTTAATTTCTTATTCTTAAATGTGTTCTAGCCCAATTCCTCCTTTTCATACACAAAGAAATGTTTATTGGTCTCATACACAGAGGACATCTACTACATACTAAAGGAAGGACCCCAAGAACATTCAGTTTGCTGAGCCAATAAACAGGTGAACTACTGGAAAAAAATCTTCATTTCCACCTCCTAGAATACCCCAAGGAGACATAGAAGACAGCTGGAACAGGAGTTAGTTATGAATGGAGCCTCAGTTAAGAGTCTCCTGACATTCCACCTACTTGTTCCATGAGAGAACATACAGAGCTTTGTTAACATCATGATAGACTTACCTGTACTGTTACTACAACTAAGAACTACAGTATTCTTGATGTCAACCATAGCCATGCTTCCTCTTGATGCTGACAGTAATGTGACTGAAGTTCATAGCTACATACCATGTGCTATAATATCCATTTCATGTTTAGAAATGGAATTTTCATACTACACAACTTGAGAAAAGCAACTTACACTCTCCTCTTTGTGACTAATGTTCCCTTAGGTTTCCATAGTCCAGTGAACCTGAAAATCTGGAATTATGTATTTGGCCACAAGATTTAGAAAAAAATAATTGCTGATTTAATGAGGTAAAGTTTCTTAATCTCATTCTCCCTACATATGACATAGCTGCCATAGATAAATATAAGACCCTGATACATTGTTCCCATCTGTTCTCAAATTCTTCAAAATACTGTCAGTCTATGAAAACAAATAAATAACTTTTATTTTGGCCTCAACACAAATCTTTAGCTCAAGGCAGTGGACAGAAACAGAAACCTCAGATTTACTTCATGAGACTGTAAACTGAATAGCTTTTCACTTTCCCATGACAGTCTACATTCTTCATAGTTAAGCTAGACTCAATAATACTCAGATAATGTTGTATGTTATATTTTTAACAGCATACAAAGCACTAGGTTTGATTGTGATATTTTTATTGACATACATTATTATGCTTTGTTTTCATTCACCCATAATTGCCCTCTCCTACCTCCCACCTAACCTTCCTCCTCAATTGCCCCTCCTGTTTTCATAACACAGGTTCTAATACCTTCTCTGTTTTCTCCATTACCTTCCTTTGCTCCTCTTCTTTCCTTCTTTCAGCTTCCTTACTATTTTCAAATAAGTTGTGTGTGTATGTGTGTATGTGTGTGTGTGTGTAAATCTAGTTTGCATAGAAGAGAAAATACTTTACTTGGATTTCAGAGTCTATCTTAATTCTCTTACTACCATGAACTTTCCCATCCATTTTCTTTTAAATGTCATGGTTTCACTCTATGTTTGCAGAGAATATTATGAAAAATATGTATTTACACACATGCACACACATATGCTGTATGTGCATACATATATGATATATATAAACATGGTATATATATACATATATATATATAGGCACATATATGTATATATACAATATTTTTGTTTTTCCTATCTGGGCATGAACATCAAAGTTGTCTTCATACTGAGGCTATAGTGAATAAAGCTGCAGTAATCATGGCTGAGTGGGTGTTTTTCTGGTATGACTAATCAGATTTCTAGACTTTTATTCATACGTTGATGACTAATCATATTAACTTCCACAATAGTTGCATTAGTGAATATTCCTTCCATTTGTGTGTGTTTCTTTCCCCCTATATCTTCACAAGTATAACTTATGTTTTGTTTTTAGTACAATAAGCAGTATAATATACTTGAGATAGAATCACTCTACATTTAATAACCATTTCACTAAGTGTAAGTCTCTTGATTACTTTTGTATATTTGATCGTCAACTATACTTTTTATCTATTAAGAAATGTTTGCTCATTTTGTATGTCCTTTTTGTTGTTTCAAAATTATTTCTTTTATCTTTGAAAATTATGATATGAACTATTATCAGTTCCTCCTTCACACCTACTCATGACATGTCCTTCACACTCCTCCTTGATTTACTTACCTTATTTGCTTTTACAAATGATAGCCCTTCTTTTAAACTTACTTTGAGTTAAAATTCTTTGAATATATTTCTAAATATGTAAGTCAAGCCTGCTCAGTCTCTATGTTACTTGCACGTATGCTTCTGCAATATATATGGAATTTTTTTTATTTAATATTTTGAAATATTTTAATATTCTAGGTATTAATTCTCTGAAAGCCCATTTTTGGGTATTTTCCTGGCTGTTAGTTAATAAATGTCCTGTTTCTGCCTTAAAATATATTAATGTGAATTGAACTACTCAGTTTACTGAGAGCTAGGAGAGCAAAGAAAAATATATTCCAGGAAGATATCCTAAAAATTCACAATAGATATAGCATGATTACATTAAAACCCATTGATGACTCACAGAGAAGTAGGTCCTTAATAGTCTCAAGGGAATTTGTGAAGTATTATGCCGTGAATTTGTATATGAATTAAGATTAATCATCCTTATATTATTGAAGTTATCTATCATTATAAATCTTGATATTTGATCTTCCTAGTATGATCAGATAGTCAATGTTGAAATCTTAGTACCTAAGGAAATAATCCTTAATTAGTAAATTAGGTGCATTAAGAGTATGTTAAATGAGCCGGGCGTGGTGCAAGCCTTTAATCCTAGCACTCGGGAGGCAGAGGCAGGCAGATTTCTGAGTTCGAGGACAGCCTGGTCTACAAAGTGAGTTCCAGGATGGCCAGGGCTACACAGAGAAACCGTGTCTCAAAAAACCAAAAAAAAAAAAAAAATGTTAAATGATATTGCACATTATTAAAAGATATAGAGGTACTCTTAGCTCAGAAACATGCCAAATTGATTTAAAAAGTCTATAACACAGAGGTTCTCAAAGTTAACTTTATCTCATTACATAAATAATGCGTTCATGCAGAGGCTGCAATGTATTATCCCATTTCTATATCATCATCCTAACAAGTGTATTCTTCTATACTTTTTCTTTATTTTCAAAGGTGAAGTTACAAGCCATGTCCGAGATAGTTTTACTGTTGAAAGATTATTGCAATTGCCCAAAATAAGCTAGATGATACTACATGATACTCCAGCAACTGTATCTCCTCATATTGTAGGTGTTCAAATAACAAATATGTGCTTTATTACCAGATCACCAATAGTCAATGTTTCTGATCCCTTCCCCATAAGATACAGGCTACTGCATTCATTTCTAGATGAAATATTGCCAACTCTAACAGGCAGAGTGGCTGGGAGTATAGCTCAGTGGTAGAATACTTGCTTGTTAAGGCAGAAGGTCCTGGGTTTCATTCTAATCACAGAGAAAATAAAATAAAAACGTTTAAAGGAGCAAGATGTAATTTATGCTTGTCTTAGAACTTATTCTGATAATTATGCATATTACTTAAACTAACCATTTTGAAATGAGGACACATAGTAGACACATATGCATGCAATAGATAAGATTACATATCACACTGAATCCCCGAAACAAACTCTGACAAAATGATTCCTATATAAACAGATCAGGACTGGCATCCATGGACCAGAGTAGGATAGCTATGCAGGAAAGCGAAGACTTCATCTTGATACAGGAGGTCTTTAATGAACATATTCCAGCATTCACATTCTTTAATGCAAAGTCATTGCTTAATAATGTAGACAGGTACTTTCAATTTACTATTAAGTAGACATGGCGCGTCCAGTTGCTGTGAAGAGTTTCCAAATAAATGCTCAGGTACTGATATTTGAAAGCACTTAGGAGATTGGAAGGTTTTGAAAGACAAAATTTGGTCTTCGTTTCATTTTTATTTATGTGTATGCATGTGTATCTATGTAAGTATATATGGATGTATGTGCTGGTTTCTACAGACAACAGAAGAGGTCATCAAATTCCTTAGAATTGGAGTTACAAGCAGTTGTAAGCTGTTAGTTTGGGTGTTGAGAACATAACTTTGGACCTCTGCAAGATAAGCAAGAGCTCTTAACTACTGAGCACCCTAAAATGACACCTTAAGACCATTCAGGAAGGCTTGAAGCTGTAGTGAGATGGTACATTGCTTGCCCTGAAGGCGTGAGGTCTTAAATTCAATCCACACTACTGACAAAACAACAAAAATCCAATAAAATACAACACTTTCATTATATGTTAGAAAATAGAAAATCTTCCTCTGGAGAGATTCAGAGGTAGGAACCATATGTGAGTCAAAAGAAATCAGCTTACAGAAGTCAGCCAAGTTCTAACTATTTGTATCTCTCCCCCAGGGTGCATAAACATGTAGTGAGTCTATCACTTCTAGTCCTAAATCCAACATTTCTGAATAATGCTTGGAGAATCTATGGCATTCATGCCTCCCTTCCCTCAACACACACATACACAGATGGGGAGAGGGAGAGAGTAAAGGAATAAGCGAAGCATGAATTTATACTAAGATACCAAATATAATTGGATAATTTAATTTCAGGCCTTTTATTCCCTCCTTTGTTTAGCACTTATGGAAATATTTCCAACCATGGATACTTGTAGTCTATATGTTCTCTACAATTGAATCAAAGGTTAACCTCTTCCCGGACTGCTCAGTCCTAAGCTGTCTACAAGGTTTGAAGGTATGCATTGTACTCCATTCCTGGGCTTTAGGAAAGGGCAAAGGATTGTGCAGTGTTTTGGATAGATAAGAATCAATAGCAACCTTCAATTCTAAAAGCTCCCACATTCTGTACTCTGAAACATTCTTCTATCCCTGTTCGTGAACAGACACATACTTTTGTCTAAGATTATTTTCTAGTTATATTACCTTTGAAAAGACAACATTCAATATTACTAACTCATATTTCAAGCAGTCTCTTTTCCAACTAATTTTTAACCAAGCTCTTTGGGGGATATTATCTGCATTCTACTTTATTACAAAGAATAGTTTTTTACTCCAAATGTTTCCCATGGTAAAACATTAATAACCATTTCTTTAACTCCAAATAATATTGTTTTTACTCCTAATCAGATAGCTTTCAAGTGCAGTGCAGTATAATGTAGATTGAATTCTTGTCATTATAGAATCTTTTATCTATTAATGATTTTTGTGTTTTTCAGAACAAGGAGAATATGCTAGTTACAAATGAGTCCAACTACCTATGGTTTAAAGTAAAAAACTGGGAAGTGTACTTCTGTATACCTTTGCTATTTGAAAACCAAATTTCTGTGTTGTACTCTAAAATTAGGAATGGGTTGTGTGGCTAACATTTGCATGGTGGTGGCTCATCCAAGCAGTACAGTGGTTCACAGAGAACAAGACATAGTGGAGAGAGTCTCAATGGCTGCAAACAGAATGAGAGTTCACAACAGTGATTATATTTAACAGATCCAAATCCACAAAGTACACAGCATTTACTCAACATATGTCATATACCTCTCTGAGTACATGATTTTAAATGCCAGATCCCTTCTGGTGCAAAAGTCTAAAAAAAGAAAGAAAGAAAGAAAGAAAGAAAGAAAGAAAGAAAGAAAGAAAGAAAGAAAGAAAGAAACTAAGAAACAAACAAACAAACAAAAGAAAAGAAAAAAGGTGATATCGGTGGGTTCTAGTAGCCTTCATTTTAAAACTACCAACTCCATACATGTAAGTCCAGCCCTGGTCATTGTAGCTTCCTTTCCCACTGCTGCCATAATGAATTCCACTCTATTTGATTTGCTCTAAAGAATGTCTGCCTCTTCTATGGTAAGAACAATAGAAGTATCTGTGAACTACAAAGCAGATTTTATAACTACAGAAACAAATAGCCTTACCTGGGTTCTGCTTTGACATGAAAGAAAATTCTGAAATATCACTAATCATTCACTTTCCTGCAAATCTGTGTACCTTCTTTGTAAAATTCCTTTCAAAAAATCATGCTACATGCTTGTAGTGGCTATTCCTGGTTGTCAACTTGACTATATTTGAAATGAACTACAATCCAGAATTGGAAGGCTCACCCGTGAACCTAATCTGGAGGCTGGGAGATAGAAGTTTCTGATCTGGATCTTGGTATGGAGATCTTGAGACACAGTGGTGATTGAATCCAGAAGATTAAGACAGGGAGATCCGAGGTCATCTGGGATTAAAGGTGTGGTGGCACACACCTTTAATCTGGGCTACACCTTCTGCTGGGGACCATATAAGGACATTGGAAGAAGGGAGTCTGGTTCTCGCTCTTTCGCCTTCTTGCTGTGTGGGACTCAGCAACTGCTAGATCCTTGGACTTCCATTCACAGCTACTACTGAACCATTGTTGGGATTTGGACTGCAGACTGTAAGTCATCAATAAATTCCTTTACTATATAGAGACTATCTGCAAGTTCTGTGACTCTAGAGAACCCTGACTAATACAATGCTAACAATCTGTAATTCTACTTGAAATATGCACTCATTATGAAATAGATCCTGACTTCCACAGATTTCCAGATCTCTATAAAATACGGGTAAAATGTCTATGACATAACTCTCAAATGGAAAAGGATGTGGCAGACCCTGCTTGATTTTTGTCCTCCTTTTTTTGATATATTAGAGTTACAAATGGATAGTTTGAGTTTTATGAGTCAACACCTCACAGCATCAGGGTATTAAATATCACTCTAACTCCTCAGGAAGGCTCAAAATTTAATATTTAGATTATGGAACTAAAGCAACCCTTCAGAGTTTCTGTGATAATCCTCCTTATGTGTTTTATTTCTTTTCCACTCAGCTGTGCAGTGTATGGTCCTTCTATCACCCATAGCAACCTTGTCCTTCAACCTTTTTCTGTCAAATAAATCTGGTGCTTTTAATCTCCAATCCTTTCATTGCTCCCTACCTCTTAACCTCCCTTGTCAAATGCATGAGAAATCTTCAATTGTGTGAGGAAAGGATGATGTGTGAATAGCACTTGATTCTAGAAAGCAGATGTAAATAGCATGGTGCAATTGCTAGTACTAGGAAGAAGTAAAAATCTCAGTGCATAATACCTTTCAGAAATTGAAGTTCAAGGTTTGGCTTTAAGTTCCCAAGTGTACAGAAAGATAGGAATTGTGTTGATAACATTTTCTCCATCAAATAACACCTTAATTGGGGACAGGATGAGTGAGATTTAAAGGTGGGGGCATATCTACTGAGCTTTTAGTAATATGGATAACAGTGGCTAATAGAGATGTTCTCCTTTCCCTAAACATAAAGAGACTTAAAAAAAAAAGGAGAGAGAGAGAGAGAGAGAGAGAGAGAGAGAGAGAGAGAGAGAGAGAGAGAGAGAGAGAGAGAGAGAGAGAGATTTATGTCATCAGTGAAAGCAAATGCTGGATACTAAAGAACATTTGCCATCCCCTGGCCAAAGGAATATGTTATCTGTATTTCATATGTCAATCGAGCTAAAAGTTAACAATGCCCTAAAATCCAGTGAAACATTGGAAAACAAAGGAATCCATACCAACTACCTATATCAAAACTTGGATTCATGTACTTTAACAACTGTTTCTCAATGGAATTTATCAACTCCCAAGTTTACTTTTGAGCAGAAAGTCATACTATTATTAGTATGCAAAGCTGATTTCCTGACTGCATTTGAAGTTTGTCCCTTTATTAAAGACACCTTAACAGGCCAATTGTAACTGCATATTACCATGTGATTGATGCCTAATGTCATTGTGCTTCATCAAACTTCACAGTAAACCCTTTAGTTCATTAAAATTCATGGACTTTTATTTATGAAAGAAAAGTTTAATACTGAATCAGCCTCTGAAGAATCAAGTTTTTTAAAAAATATTAAATAGCAATGTTGCTCTATTTTTAAAAGATATAAAAAGAATACAAACATTAAATTGTATCAAAATGTTAAAAATCACACACTGCCTAACCTAGGGTAAGGAAGTTATTTTGCAGTGACCAGGTACCAATGCTAACATTTTAAAGCTCTCTCTCCCTCCTTTTCTCCCTCCCTCCCCGTGCCCTCTCTCTCCCCTCTCTGTGAAGTTGTACATGCATACATAGATATGTAACTGAAATCAAGTTTAGCTATTATTCACCAATTGACTTCTACATTCCTTTATTTACTAACTTACTTATTTAAAATGGAGTCTCTCACTGGCTTATAACTCAACATGTAGACCGAGTTACCTGGACATTGAGCCGCAAGTATCCACCTATGTCCATCTTCCTAATGCTGGTTTTCATGTGTCATGTATCCTGCTCCTCTTCTTGTTCTTCATTTCTCTTGATAGCTAAGATGATCCAGTGATGGAAGCAAGCTGCAAAAAAATTATTCATTTAGTACATCTGGATATTATTTGTTTGACTCCACACTTAAGCTGAGCTTCTGTGTAAATCAACCTTATGAGAAAACACCTGAGATAGACATTTCTAAAAGAACTCAGGCTGTTTTTAGGTTGAGAGTTTCAGAGTCTCTAACCAATTAGGTAGCCCCACTGTGTTGGGAGGTGAATTTAATGTAGAGCAAACATGTCATCTCGTGGTGGCTGACCTAACTCCCTTTCACTAACCTTTCCTCCTAAGGACTGTATCTACTTGTAGTAGTGTCAAAGTCTAGGGCAGTGGCTTTTTTGTTGTTGTTGTTTTGTTTTGTTTTTTGGGTTTTTTGTTGTTGTTGGGTTTTTTTTTTTATTTTGTGTGTGTGTGTGTGTCTGTGTCTGTGTGTGCGTGCGTGTGTGTGCGTGTGGTTTGTTTTTGTTTTGTTTTGTTTTTCGAGACAGTGTTTCTCTGTGTAGCCCTGGCTGTCCTGGAACTCACTTTGTAGACCAGGCTGGCCTCGAACTCAGAAATCCACCTGCCTCTGCCTCCCGAGTGATGGGAGTAAAGGTGTGAGCCACCACGCCCAGCTGGGCAGTGGCTTTTCAACATGAGATTTGGAAGAGATTTCAAGATTCTTATAAAATCAGACCCAGACCTACCCCCAGATATTCACAAAACCGTAGGGATTAGAGATTCTTGTAAAGTAATTAAATCTACAAAATTATCGAAAAGTTAATGGCCATAATCAGGGAAAACTCACAGTGTGTTTTTGGATCTAATATGTTTGCTTTGAAAAAAATCTGAAAGGTAAGCAGTGGATTAGACCTGGAGACCCTGCAAGGTTAGCAATAATCTAATCCCTTTTGCATTTCAGTCAGACTCATAGCTGTTGCTTGTCTGTTTAGGTAGTGTTCATTAAAGAGAGTCTTCCTTAATCTTCTCAATGTGACCACTCATCATTAGTACCCAAAGTTATATAAAAGGAAGAAATGTATGAAATGTGGACTAATATGGAAATTTTCATTTATTAGAAAATAGCAGTAAGACAATATGAGTGATAGTATCCTCAGAAATATGGAATAAACTTACATAACCATGGTATTAATGGAAGAACAGGAAAGACAGTATCTGAAAAAAATGTAATTATATCAGAGTATATAAGGCAGAATAAATTATATCATAAAAGTTTTAAAATGTATATAATAAGACTTGAATATTTGTGCTACATTAACAAGAGCTATATTTTCTTCTAGATTAGGTTCTTTTGATTAATCATTTGGTATACCATTAAATAAATTCTGAAATTATTATGTCAAATTGTATATACCTGGATGGACAGGGGTACATTTACTAATCTGAACGGCTTTACATATATCAAAACTTATGGCCAGCAGCACTTTCCATTAAGTTTGTTAATATTTATTTTTAAAATAGTTCGGAACCTCACTACAAATTAGTAAGAAAAATTACGTCCTACTAGCAAGGAATATTCTGCTGATATAACAAAATAGTTCAATTATAAAGTTTACATACACCCAAGGTACTTGAATCATTAAATGTATTTTAAATGTATTTCCTTTTAAAAATAAAGCTATATCTGTCTTTCCAAGGAAGAGGTGTCTCTTTCTGTGTCTGTACTTCAGGAGCTGGATCTTCATGATGAATGGACAGGCTTTGGTAAGGCTATTTTACCACAAACTATGATGTAATTAGAAATTAATGGACTTTAGAGATATTTCAAAAATAAGGTGCAATGCCAATATTCCATGAAAGATGCATAAAACATTTGTCAAAGCCTTAGGAAAAGACCCCAATTTAGAATCCAGAGTAAAGCTGGAACTTCTGAAAGTGCCCAAGGTAAATGATGAAAAGTAGTTGGAGTTCCTCTCTGCTGTCTTCTTCTGTTTACACAAGGAAAAAAAATCATATTGCTATAAAGAAGACTCAGCTTGCATGCCTTTTCTTTTTGCATCTCCTGCAGAAGAGAAAGCCTTTGTCTCTCTGCTCACTAAAATTATCCACTTAATAATCTATAGACCTAAAGACATTGATATTCATCTTAAATATATGTGCACTGAGGAACCTGCCATCTAATGTGCCACCTACCATAGGTTATACAGACTCTTCTGGAGTCCCTGTCAGTCCCTGCCACCTCTCTATGGCTAATAGATCTCAGCATAGCTCTGTGGGACAAAAAGTTTGCCTAATAAGCTATGGGGATTGAAGATTAATTTTTCTTTCTAATATTTCACATAAAGAGACTTTATTTGGTAATGAGTCATCTCAAGTCTAGCCAAGAAAAAAGGCTATATCCTGAAAAACTGAGGTTAAAATTTGAGTTTACCTTCCTATAATTCTTATTATTCTCTATGCATAGTATGTTACATTATTGCACACCAAAATTAGTGTGAAATTATCAATTCCAGGAGGATTAAATTCATGAAATATTAATGAGCTAGTGTTCATTAAATACCCAAAGGAATGCTTTATATATATATGGCATGAACATAGCCCAGAAAACTGTGGGATCCTGAGCAGCAGAGGCTTCACAATAGTGACATCATCTATACATTAGTGTGACTGGACAGAATGGCAACAGGATAGATAAAGAGTATTTCCTCCTAAACTATGAGCCAAGAATTCAGGAAAGAGGAAGCAGAAAATTCAGTCTTATTGACTCCTATAAATAGTGTGTATAGTAGAATGTACATTTGCATGCACAGCCAGAGAACCATGTATCCAATTTAACTTTGGCACCTCATATTGCATCGACTTGGACAAAGCAATAACACTGAGCTTCAGTTTTTCTATTAATAAATAGAATAAGAGTACAAATGCTGACCTATCAGAGTCATGGTATTGAACAAATAAGATTAAATGTATGATAAGCAGCTTGAACACTTTTATTATTGATATGAACACTGTTGTACTCCACTGAATAAGGGTTTCATATTTTAAAGTTAATATCACTGTTCATTCAACCATTTAATCAATCATTCAGCAGCTATTTTTTTGAGCATTTAAAATCTCTATGAGTATATTCTTAAATCATACCTGAAGACTTTAAAATAAGATTCCAGTGATGTACATAAAATGAGTTTGTATTATGACAACAGATCCTGAGACCTGATAGATTTGGGATTAATCTTGCTATTGCCTTTAGGACCTATGGAAAACCTAGTAAAATGATTTAGATATTCTGTGCCTTAGTTTATCCATTGCAGAAAAATAGGAAGAGAAGTAAACGCAATATATGGCCATCAGGAGAAACAAATGAACTATCACATAAAGTACTGAGAACAATATATAAAATGTAGGAACCACTCAAGAATTTCTTGCTAACACATTTTTTTTCAAAACAACTTTCAAATTACACTTTTAAATGCAAGCTAGATCTTTTTTTAAAAAACATTTTATTTTATTTTTTTACTTACTCACTTTACATCTACTCACTGCCTCCCTCCTGGTCACCCCCTACAACAAACCTTCCCCCATCTCCCCTCCCCTTCTCCTCTGAGCAGGTGGGGGCTCCCTGGATATCCCTCCCCCCACCCAATCCTGGCATCAAGTTTCTGCAAGGCTAGGCATATCCTCTCCCACTGAGGCCAGACAAGGCACCCAGGTAGACCATTTCCCACATACAGATAACAGTTTGGGGGATAGTCCCACTCCAGTTGTTCTAGACACATGGAAACTTTGCACTTTTATGAGGTTACATTTATTAATTGCTAATCTTAGTGCCTGAGCCTTTGATGTTTTGTTCAGGAAATTGTCTTCTATATCAATGTGATCAAAGCTATTCCCTGCTTTCTCTTCTATGAAATTTAATGCATTATTATCTTTATCTCCTTGATCCACTTGTACTTCAGTGTGCCCAGGGTGATAAATACTGATCTATTTGCATTCTTCTACATGTAAACATAAAGTTAGGCCAGCACTTGAAGAAATGTCTTGTTGAAGAAACTTTATTTTTTTCATCATGTGGTTTTTGGCTTCTTTATCAAAAATCAAGTGTCCAATGTGTATGGGTTTATTTCTATGTCTTATATTCTATTTCATTGATCATCATTTCTGTTTCTGTACCAATACTATGCAGTTTTTATTACTATTGCTTCCTAGTATAGCCTGAGGTCAGGGGTGGTGGTTCCTCCTGAAGTTCTTCCTTTATTCAGGCTCCTTGACTTTAATCACAGTTAATAAACTTGACTTTTTCAATTAGCAACCTTTCCTATGTTCACCTTTGCTAAACTAGGACAGGAGTATAAGAAATCATAGTTGGGTACAGTGTTCTCCCTGGTACTGAGCACATCTACTCTCCTATACTATTACATAAGGAAAATTCTAGAATGCTGGAGATTGCATGGTATGAAGGCTGTTTGTTGGTTTATTAAGAAACCTCAAGGTCCCAAGTCTCCATAGACCAGGAAGGAAGCTTTCATTATCAGTTATGGTTTCCAGTCACTTAAAGAGAACTAAGTCACATTGCATGGTCAGTTAATTGTTTAATTACACTTCTCTGATTATTAAGGCAAATTACACTCTATTAACAACAGTTCTGAAGGTAATTATAAGCCTTATCCCTGAATAATAATGGTCATACACACCCACATCAACAAGATTGATGTAACTAAAACTTAAAGAACTTAAGATGCCCATCAATCCATGATCACCTAACAGAGATTCACATTGAATAACTGAGATAATAAAAGTTTCAGATGGCAGCAAAGATAATAACAATTGTAAAACACATTTGTCTAATGTTATTCAGTTGCATTTTATAAAGGAAAACTAAAAAAACCTTTTTAATTTTATTTGTGATTTTTGTAATATTGTTGTAATGAAAATTGCTGTATTTGTTGTACTTCTCATGTTTTCTTTTTCAGTTTTAATGCCTGTCCTATTCACAATTACTTTTGTCATCTAATAGAAAAGTCTTTCTAAACTTTCAGATTATCTTCTACACCGCATTGAGAAATTCTGGAAGATTTAGTATGACCTAATTTTTGAATATGAAGAGAAAGTATTGCTCGAAACCTGACAAAAATGTACTTGAAGGTCAGAGATTTAAGAATTATTTAGAATAAAGATTTTACTGCTGTATTCTTCACAGAAACATTGAAGCCATTGCAAATCCAAATTACTGAGCATAATAATTCTTTATTTTTTCTTTGTTTTCTCATATCTTATTTTCAGATTTGTATACACATGGCCCATGGTAAAAAAGCAATTATCACTTTATCCTTAAAGCAGGAATAAGGGAGAATTTAAAAAACACTTAATGAGGTTTGTAGTGTTAGTTATAACAAGTTTCATGTGACACTTTTGAACCCATCTCTGGCATTCATAGGATCTGCTTTAGATCTTACAAGAACATGCTAGGCACAGAAAATAACAACAATGAATCACTAAGGCAGAGATTGATTTACCAAATTAGTAATGAAATTCTTTTCCTAGCACCTAAAAATAATATATTTTGTGTTCTTATATCTGCCTTGATACCCTGGATTAAAGCAGACTGGCTCATATCTCCTGAACTACTGAAATGTCTCAGGTTCTGTAGTAGAATATTCCCCTTCAGTTCAATGTAATTTATTTTTTACTTAGTATATGTGTGTGCATATGTGCTTATATGCTCATGTTCGTGTAGCTGCAAAGCTCTGTGTGGGTTCTCATACACAAAGGCTCATGTGGAGGCACATGATATTTATTTATTTATTATTTTTTATTTATTATTTTTTTATTTATTGAGGTTCTATTTTGCTTGCATAAAAGATGATTACCTAGAAGCCATTTAAAACTCCCACGTGTTTAACTTTTAAAACTGTACATACTACATGAAGAACAACAGAAAAGCCCTAAAATATCCCCAGACTCATATATGTAATAGTAGTACATGGCATCTCTACCATTTGAACCCAGAGAGTCATATCCAAAATGGATCGTCCATACAAGATGTAGTGCAAATTACTGTTTTCAGTGATGAGAAGAAAGTGATGGATAATACGTTTCCCCATGGTATTTACTGTGAAAACAACTCTTCACTATAATTTAATTGGAATAATTGACTTTGATGACCTATCTGATGACTTCTATGTAGCTTTCACGTTTCCTGTCCTTGAGTAGTGTCAAAGAGCATATTGCAGCTTCTAAATGTAAACTGTGTTAGTTGTCTTTCTTCATTGTAACAAAAGTCTGGAAATCATCCTACAGAAAGATCAACTTATATAAAGATAATTATTGTCCTTTGGTTCACAGTTTTAAAGGTTTCAGCTGTGAGTAGTTGGTTCTTTGGTTTGGGCCTGTGGTGAGAGTCTGTTGCTGAGTGAAGCATCTCATCTCATGACCTTATCCCAGAAGGTTAAAGATCCTCATTTCTTAATCTTGAACTATTGCTAAATATTCTCAGACTGAGGGTTAAACCATAATTATATGGAGGCTTTGGAGAGAACATCCTATTACATAAAAACAACAGATTCATTACAGAAATTTACCATTACCAACTCAAACGCTGGTATAATTTCTATCTGTAGAAAGATGATAAATCAGGTAGTATTTTGAAGCTAATGAATAGAAAAGAGCCTGAAGAGGAGATATTTTAAAGATAAACTAATACAGTCAGACAAACTTTTGTGACAAAATGTCTGTCATAACCAGTTTAGAGAGAAGAACCTTTAGTCTCATCCATGGGTTTAGGGCTTTTAGTATAGTCATGCCAAGAAACCATAGTGGCTCTACCCATGACATCAACACCATGCAATTGAAGATAGTTCACAGGGACCAGAAGGACAAGACCTCAAACCAGTACCAGAGATGGGTATCCTTCAGACACTTGCCCCCATAGAGCCTCACAATTAACAGGCCCTCATATTCCAAAGGTTTCACACCCTCCCAAAGATCTGTTAACATATGGGAAGCAAATGCTCAAACCATGAGCCTATGGGGTACATTTCCAATTCAAACTATAATGTAACCATTCTTATGAAAGGTATATGCCTTATGGTACGAGAAAGCAGTGGTCTCTCAGAATATAACTCTGTAGTGCACATTGACAGCAGATGTTCCCAGTTATTCCCTAGCTCCTTTATTGTATGACAAAGTTTGCCTCTGAGTGTCAGCTACATTTGTATAAAAACAGAGCAACCAAGAAACACATTTTAAAATTGTTTTAATCTTCCCCCTGAGGAGTCTCTGTGGAGTTTTACTTCCATCTGCTAACAAATATCACCACTTAACCCCTTCCAAATTATTTGAAAGAACAACTGACAAAAGTTAGGAAGGAGGAAAATTGACAAGATGAGTGTTAACAAAATCCTCTGTGTAATTGCTCAGATAGATGAAATTTTAAAACAAACACAATAGTTTGACAAGTGTGGCTAGAAACTGTTGTGGTAAATCTCCAACCCAAATAAGCCATGGCAATGAAAACACAACTCAATTAATATGAATACATGCTGTGCTCCTAGATTGGGCAGATCTACTGCTACACTACTGTCTTAGTCAGGATTTCTATTCCTGCACAAACATCATGACCAAGAAGCAAGTTGTGGAGGAAACAGTTTATTTGGCTTACATTTCCACATTTGCTGTTCATCACCAAGGAAGTCAGGACTGGACTCAAGCAGGTCAGGAAGCAGGAGCTGATGCAGAGGCCTTGGAGGGATGTTACTTACTGGCTTGCTTCCCCTGGCTTGCTCAGCCTGCTCTTTTATAGAACCAAGACTACCAGCCCAGAGGTGGCACCACCCACAAGGGGACCTCCCC
>NC_034604.1:13512578-13518954 GCF_900095145.1 Mus pahari | reverse complement strand
TCCTCCTCCTCCTCCTCCTCCTCTATCATGTTCTCTCTGGGCTCTCTCTCTCTCTTTCTCTCTCTCTCTCTCTCTCTCATTTTCTCCCCAAACCTTTAGCTCCACCTTCTCCTCTCTCCACCCAATGACCAGCTCTAGCCTTTATTTATAAATTAAGGTAGGGAGAAGGTTTATTCATTGTTTGAAATCCCTCAAAGAAGAACAGAATTAACATCCTATACAATTAGCCCCAGGGCTATCCTCAACAGGGAACCTACTCTTACTGTAATTTCAGTGTCTCTACAGGGCTATATAGTTCTCAGCTCTAAAATCTGTGGAAATCAAATGAGTTAGGTTCACTTACACACACACAAAAGAAATATGCCCACTTCTACGGCAAAATTTTATAGTATCAGTTTACCAAAAAATAATAATAATAATAATAATAATAATATGGATTAGATAGTATTACTGGCACTCAGAGTCATGATTATTAATTAGTTGTATCCTAAGTATAAACAAACTTAAGAATTAAGAGGTCATAGAAACATCATTGGATGTTAAACAATACATCTTTACTTAAATTGTAACATCTGTAATCCTGGGCACATTTATGTATATATTGGTAGAACACACCTAATACTTTTAAATGAATATATATGCATATTTTATAATATCAGTGCATTTTACAAAGGGAATATAATATCAGGATTGCCTGAGCATCACGTTTTCAGCTATGTAGTCATCTACACATGTAGATTTGAGAGCCTATGTTAATGCTTCAAAAAATTACTCTTGATTCTAAGAAAGTAACATTGATGCATTTAAAATACATCTCTCTAACCATGTTAATATAATGTTTAGGAATTCAATGAATTCTGTGTTAATATTCTCTTGACTTGTTCATTCAACAGATATTTGCTCTGTACTTGGTATGTGTCCTGCCAAAGCAACCATAAAACAAAGAGACTTCCAGCTACATGGAAATCTGATCATCTGGAAGCAGAAGATCCAGGCTTAGAAGTAGGAACTAAGTCAACAGGTCCACTTACTATGTGATGTCAACATATTTTTTGATGCTGGCACAGTCTACACAACCACTGAAGTCCTTCCCGATGTAACACCATTCCCCAAGGTGCTTGACATTTTCTTCAGATGTTTTAAAGTCACTGTAATTTTTTTAAAAAGCAATTAAAAATTTGGGGCTTAAGTGTAAATGGATTAAAAAAATTTCCATTTATCTGTCAAATCTAATCTGAATAGTGCTTTTATATTGAATGTGCAAAAAAGTCAAGAGCGGGTATTTATAATACTTAATTTTAGAGCTCAAATTCAGAAAAGCATTTTTTTTTTTACATTTTTCTCATCATTAACCTTGTAGAGTTCCTTCCTTGGCACAAAAGTAAAATAATAAAATTATCAGAGATATTTAAAATCACTCTAAAATTTATATTTACTTCCATTTATTAAATGCATTGAGTACTAGCTGTCATAATCTGGGAATGTCAAAGATCTCTAATTGCTGAGAATATACTATAACTAGAAGACTGCAATATAAGTGGATTAAATGGAATAAAAATGTCAAATTAAAATTTTCACATCGTAGTGGTAAGAAAAATCTTTTAAATTTTGTCTTTAAGGACAAAAGTAATTATATTTTTTTGGTCTTAGTTACCATTCTTATTAGTAGATCAGTCTGGTCAACAATACAGATGCCAATATCACTGATTGTTGTAAAACTGTGTCAAACACAACATATTTACATAGTTGGTGATTAAAAGGGAAGATAGTCTGTGAATGGTTAAAACCCTACTTTTAGTAGTGTATGTTTTGCTAGTGTATGTTATTGTTATAAGTTTTCATTATCAAAAAGAGACAGATATAATAAAACAAGAAGTTATAGTCTCTTATTTAGCATAAGAATCAGAAATGAAGCTAAGAAGTCCAGGCATGCAGTTTTATTGGCATCATCCACAGGAAAATCCCCTCATCCTTGGTCTCTCCTGTCTCCTTTTTCCCTACTTCTAGTTTAAAAGCCTTTTCCTCTATTCTAACAGAATAAAGGGAACACTTACCAGCTATACTGTAATACAAAATATAATAAGGGGGTCTGAACAATTTTTAGCACATTCATCTTAGTCTTGAATATTTGCAGAATCACAAACTGCTTTCTTGCCAATCTGTCACTTTCCTCCAGTTGAGATATGATTGTGTGTGTGTGTGTTTTGCAATCTCTTGGCATCTTTGTGCTTTACCTTGTCAGAATTCTGTGATCCCAAGGGATTCATTTATTTTTTTCCTTGACTGAGAGAGCAAGAAAACAAATGAGATGATTCCTATATGGTATATTTTTTAGTGTTCTTTTTAGTGTTCCCCAGTAGATTACACTAACGTCCTTACCTAATAGTGAAGGGGAGGGCAACTACAATATGCATATGTGACTAGAGACAGGAGGAAGCCACAGAAGGCTCTATTACAAGTAAATTTGTTCTGAGGTTTACATGGTATCCTATACATATTCTTTAAAATAATTTCTAAATAATACCTGACTACTAGCTAGAAGGTTGTTAAAAAAACTCTGTGAAGAGTTGGATTATAAAAATTTCCTTAAAACATAAAAGAGAACAATAAGGCTGAACACATCTGTTTCTTTAAGCAGTCAGTTTGTAGTTTGCCAGTGTGTGTGACAGTATGACTTTCATTTCTTCAGTTCTTTATGGTGGCATTCAGCCACACTGCTGCAAACAGAGACAAACACAAGAAACATTGAACAAAGCAAATCAAAGCAATTACACCTTGTCTGCACTAAGCTTGAGTCATGCTATAAGCAACAGAAAGCTGAATCACAAATGTTCAATGACCCAGAGTTGATCTAATTACTCTGTAATCGCTGCTATTTCAAACACAAAAAGTGAAAGAGAAAAATGTTAGAGTAAAATCACCAACAATTGTTATTTATTCCTCTCCATTGAAAAGCAAGCAGCCACATTATTCAAGTGCACCACAACCTGAGAATTAAGATACAAGCATTATACCCTTAGACCTTTCTTTTGAATGCTGTTTCAGTTCCTAGCTGTTAAAATATAATAATGAATTCACATTAACAGCGCTGTCTTAAATTTTAATAAAATAATATTACAAGTAGAATATAAAGACTTGGAATATATAAACAGTAGCATCACTTTTGATATATTTTAATATGATTTTAAACCGTTTTTATGAATATATATATATATATATATATATATATATATATATATATATATATTCCCAAACTGCACAGAACAATTCTCCCTTTGGACCAGTATCCCAGAACTGTCACTCAAAAATCTCATATTTGTCCTTTTTCTGAGATTAGAAAAAAAATTAGAACTGTTTTTTCTCCCTGAATACCCTCCATTTTACTCATTTGTTCTCTTTCAATTCACTACATCTTTTTTATTAGTCATAAACAATAGTTTAACAATTATATAACTTTATACTTTTTAGAAGAAATATACCAAATGAAGTGTATGAAAACATTGCATGATATAGATACCTATGTATTTTATATATGCTTTATAGATTTTATTTATCTATTCTAATATATTTTATTAGTGTAAAGATTTATTTTAACATTTATAAAAAGAAAGAAAACTAATGAGTGTGGAATAGTTTTAATATAGAATGAAAACACCTATTGTATGCTCTTTAATTGGGCATGTATTTATTTTTTTCAAAGACCATATTTTAAGATAATGTAAACACGAAATGTGCAACTCTTATTTCACATGTATTAAGCCAAGTAGATACCAATTTGTTGAATCCTAGAGTCTACCTGAGACTCAAGAATACCCAAAATACTCTATCTAGGAGAATTGGGGGGATAACCTGTAAGAGCTGTTCTTACTGAGATGGCTTTGCACAGGGGCATTTTGCTAACTTGATGGGCATTAGAATACTTCTTGAACATAGCAATGCTTCCTCCTGTAACCTTGACAACAGCAATGGGGAAGAAGTCAGTCACAAATTAAAAAAAGGGTGACTAGGAAACAGAAATGGTTATGGCAAGGATAGAGTTACAAAAAGTTTAATGAACGCAAAGGAGACATTATACACAGAAAGATTCCATGCTGGAACATATTGAATTTCACACCTTTCCTTATATTCCAGTTTACCTAAGACTTCATATATAGGAAAACTATAGAGAGAGTATATATAAAAATTTCACATTTACAGAGTTGGAGGAGAAATATACAAATTGAGAGAACATGTATTATCCTCTCACGAGGGGAACTGTGATAGAGAACTATGAAATCTATTCCACACTATTATTAAAAAGTATAAAGAACTGAAAACAGATTAAAGACATCTTATATAAATACGGCAAGAAGCTGAAAGAAGGAAATCTTAGGACATGTGTTTTCCGTGAGCTAAGGATTAAAATGCTTTGATGTGACAGTAAAGTGATTAGGAAAGTCCAAGAAAAAAAGAAGTTGGCACAAGAAAATTTCTAAATCCCATTTGAATAGCAACAAAGCAAACACTCATGACAAAAATAACTGTCATGCTGAAAACATTGTTTGGATGAATTTTTCAAAATGCAAAGGGTCACAACAATGATAGTAGAGATACCAAATGCGATAATGAAATGGCAAACACCCATAATCTATTTTCTCAGCAAAATGCACAGCAAATAAAAATGAACTAATACTCAAAATAGAATAGAATAAAAGAATTCCTGGTGGATAACAGCAGCTCAGTATGTACCAGGCAAAAAATTAAGTAAAAGACAACAGAAGATGTCAGACATTGACAAAAGAATGATCCAGTTTCTTTCAAATGTGGTTTAGTCATAGCAAAATTGTGATAATGAGTGTCAATCACAAGCTGACTGTACTAGCTGATTGCCACATGATAAGCAGACAACAAAGAAGTAGACCCTATAGTGCAAGGTTTTCAATCTGTGAGAGCCTGTAATAGAACAGTATACAATGAAAACACTGACAATGACTCCAAAATCATGAGGATTGAAAGAAAATTTCCTGAATTTTGTTTCTTCTCTGTGAAATATGTAAACAATATTTGAAGAAAATAAATAGTATCTTCTAAAATAGTTGAGTGCTATGAAAAATGGTCATATACAGGGAAGAACTATTCCACTGAGAACCAACAAGACGGCAGGAATAAAAAGAAGAGGCAATGGGTTAGGAAGATCATAGGTCATGTAAATGTTCAAGTGGCTCTGAACAGTATCTATAGGATTTACACCTTTGTCTGTTTGTTTCTCCTTAGATGTTTTTGTTTTTGTTTTGTTTTTCTTTTTCCTTTTGCTTGAAGAACTGAAGGGAATACTGCATGGTCCAGGCAAGGAAACAAACCAACAAAGAGGTGAGAGTAAAAATTCGCTTCACGTTGACTTTGTCATCCTGGATCGGACTTTGGGGAGTAACCTCTAGGTTGCCAGGTGGCTCACTGTCAGCAGATATAAAACAAAGCACAATCTTGGAAAAGGTTTCTAGGCAATTATCATTCCAATTCCAGGTGCACAATAAAGCTTATGGAGCAGCTACTCGAAACTCTTTTACAAAGCCCATGTGACCATGAAGATGGGTTCTATAGCTAAAGGGCTTAGAATCTAGTATGGTCTCTGAATTAGATAACATAAAAGAAAGCAAACTAAAATATTCGTGACATCCCATACTAAGATGGGTTCCATTAACTGAGAGCTAAGGAGGAAGAGTTTGGGATAAGCATTCGGGAGGGTGTGGGTTAAGTTTGCCTCTATTGCAAAAGGGGAGTGGGTGAGGTCTACTAATGCATATAGCAAAAAAGTCACCAGGCTATTAACAAAATCCACTCGCAGCCTTCTGGGCAGAAAACAAGTATTTTATCTTCTCCATTGAGGAAAGGCCCTGTGCATTTAACATTCCTGCTTTCTCTAGTGATCTGTGGGCAAAAGACACCGTTGTGCCACCAACGAAGAAGAAATAAAGATTTTTTGGTAAATGACAAGAATGTTAAATCAATGATGCTAATATACATTTCAGAAGCCTTTTCTGCAATGCTAAATAATGTAAATAAAGACCCCCAAATTGACGCATGTTTAATTTTTTTCAGTGACATGTTTAATTTTTTATATGAACAGTCTATAGTTGTGTAGTATTCCAGCTCTAGTATATTTCATTCCCCTCTCACACACAGATTATTTTTATACCATCTGAAGAAAATGCAGAGAATGTTGTATATCTAGGAAGCTTGGTTGAATTCTGTTAGCAATGTCCTTAGATGGACCTCCCTTCTGCAGCTGGCAACCTGTGACTGCTAGAGATCACCTCCTGTCATTAGAGGATATTTAGTACTGTGATTATCAAATTAGAGTCGTGCTAAATTATATGCTAACACACACACACACACA
>NC_034604.1:13501957-13512393 GCF_900095145.1 Mus pahari | reverse complement strand
ACACACACACACACACACACACACACTCATATGTGCACACACACACATCACCATGTCTAGAGGCGCCTTCATTCAGACTTAAATTTCAGACTCAATCTCTGAGAAAGGTTTAGGACAAATTTATTTAGGTTTCAATTGACCACTTAATATCATTTAACCAAAACAGCCTAGCTCATCAATTACTTCTTTCCGCTAAATTTTGCAAACAAATGGCTTTATTTTTCAAATTCGCAATGTATCTAGCAAATACTATCATAAGCATATGAGCATCATACATGCCTCATTATTTTTTAGTGGGGCAGGTCTTAACTACTTAGTGCCTGAACCAGTAAAAGGAAGCTCAAGTAAAGCTAAAAGTGAAATACTTAAAAATTCTGAGACAATCAGAATCTGTGACTTTCAAATATACCCGTGGCAACTAAAAGTTATATAGCTCCAAAGCCGTTCGTTTTTATAAATTGCTCTGAGCTATCATAATTGTAGAAAGTCAATATCAACATAATTTAGAGTCTACTTTCAGCCCATAACAGTAAGACGAGTGTTTAGGAAACAAATAATCAAGTCAGATTTGAAATTTTGAAGCTAAACCTTGGGATGAAGAGAGATTAAACATCGGAAGATCCTTATTTGCTTATTTCTGCAAGCAAATCCAATTACTAAGGGCAACTGGCACGATAAACCTAGCCTCAAAGGTTTTGTTTAATTGGGCTATGACAATTTCAGAACAGATCTGGGATATTTCATTGCTTCCCAATATATCACATTTAATTTTAAATCAGGTATTTTTGATTGACAAGCTCTAAAGCATTTCTCTGAGATTTTCTCAGCTTATTCAATAGAACATCTAGATATTCATTTTCTTCTTAATGTATCTTTCTCTCACATACCTACTAAATCATCACTGAATTGTTTAACAAAGGAGAAAAAAACAATTTTCTGACTCAGATGATACAATTTTAGTTATGTTTTCCTTATGTAATTCATCTGTCGTCTTGGGATGGGCAGACATTCGAGGTTTTAAGTGAACTGGGGTCTAGATGTTTGGTGTCCGTATTTAAATTTTAGATGAGAATCTCAAAATAAGCAAAGGAAATTCAGTGTGTAATTCTTAAATTATTGAGTACAAGTTCAAGCAGTTTGTGGACAATCTGGAAACACACAGAGCTAAATTGGTCTGCTTTGTAGCATGTTTGATTCTGCCAGACTTTATACAAGAATAAAAAACTCAGATAATTAAAGTAAATATTGACAATATTACTCAACACTTTACTTAACAATACATTATTTAACAATAAAGGAAAGCATTCTACTTATGGAGATTTTTTTTTCTGCATCCTTTGGCTTCCTTTGCATGTTGTAAAAGAGATGGATCACTTCTTATAAGTGGATTGGTAGGGAGAAAAAGGAGTCACATATGTCATGAATCTGCCAGTAATCACATATTCACAGCCATGGATGATCAAATCAGCTGTGATGATAACATGATAATATCTCAGATATTCAGAAATTATGATTAAATTAAGTGTCAACCACTTTTTATTGTTTTTCTTTTGACTATTACAGTACTAATAACTTGTTTAGTCAGCATGTGGTCTATTATGATATATAGCATGTCAAAAATAGAGATAGATTTAGGCTTCTATTTATATCTAACTACAACCACAATCCATCAAATAAACAATTCAACATATTTTTAAAATGCCACACTTTAGAGAAAATATTAATTTCTATATACACATGCTTTAAACACCAGCAGAAAAGCTGACTAGAGGGCAATCAGCAACCAGATGAAGAAAGGGAAGGAGAAAATATATCTAGAAACTCCACACATTGACAAGATCGCATCCTTTTCTTGATTATCATGCTGGTTCAAGAGCTACATGACAGCTCATGACTTGTTTCTTGGTAAAACCACCAATAATATGAGCGGTCAAAGTGCACAGGAATCCAGAATCTTTGCTTTAGATTGGAAATAGAAAACTGAGTATATCAAAACACCCCACAATTTATGGATAGGTGGTTAGGTTATCAATACTAGAGGTATGCTTACCTTTGAGACTGTTCACATGGGTCACAGATCAAATGTATGTGGACAGTATAATATTGATGTCTTCTGAAGGTAAATAACATATTCATAAATTAAACTTAATAAAACATATAATTATTCAGAATTAGATAGTTTTCTTTCCTTTATTTACCACCAACTGTGCCACAGACAGGGCTTATACTAAGAAGTCTGCATTGAAGAAGGAAGCAGTTATCATTAAAGACATTAGATTTTACTTAGGAATAGAAGCAGACAGTAAAATCAAATTGGTAATAAATTTAGAAAATTTTTATATAGTGATTAGTGCTCTGAAGAAAATAAATGAGAATAATAATAAAATGAGTAGGAGATGGGAGATTTTTATGGTAAGTGATTAGTGATAACCTTAAAACTGAACTTGAGAAATTGGCTTAGCATATTTAATACATGTAGACTTCAAAGGCAATCCTAAATTATAAGGGTCAGGTTTTTCTTGCCAAAGAGGATTGGGAGAGTACTCTGCCAAGGCTCCCATTTTGAACATAGCAAATGAGGAAAATGAAATGGTAATGGAAATAGTATACTGACCCTACAGTAAACACATTGTAAAGTTTATAGACATACACTTACATATGCAGAGCTGTGTCTGTAGGACAGTTATTACAAGAATGATGTAATATAGATCTTAAAATTGCCATTTATCTGTCACAAAAACAAAGAAAATCTGAAATTACACAGTGAAACTCAAGTTAAATTGATATCCACAGGCTTGGTGTGAATTCTGTCTGATAATCTGCAGTCATCATTCATCATTCATCATCTTCATTTCACCCACACGTCTTTGAAGCATGGATCTGCCCTGGGCACGGAATCATCAATCTTGTCATTCTGTTTTATTTTCTGTTCTTGGATTTATTCCTGAAAAAAATAATTAAGCAGTTAATGGAGAAAGTTTTACCTTCAGAATTTTGACGATTCCTTATTGTGAGTTTTCACAGGACTGTATTACTCATTTATTAGAAGAAGCCTAAGCTCTTTCACTGTCTTGGTATGGAATCTCTGTGTCTCTTTACAGCTCCCTTTCCTCAGCACCATATTCATCCCCAGAATTCTTGAGAATGATCATGGCTCACTTCTCCCGACGTTGTCTACATTCTCCGGTTCTGCTAGAACACCACAGCCATCTTCCTCAGAAGTATCTGATGGTAAAGTTTGCCTTTTCCCCTAGATAGTCCATAGCCAACAGTTAAAAGTGATCAGAGAACAGAACACTTTCCTCTAGAGGAGACAGCTCTGGTAGGTCCCTCAAGCTCCAAAGATGATGAATCAGGTTGACGGTAGATCTCTGCTGAAACCATGGATTTGCCTCCTTTCTACATCTTCTCAGGCTTCACTCTTTTTCTTACAGAGCACTGACTTAATAAATTGTGGCAGAAGACTAGTAGTCTCAGGTTCTACTCAGGGGGAATATTGTATAAATTTTTTTTTCAACAAATAATCATTAAATACTTGCTTAGTGTCAGGATTTTAGCTACGGTCCCAAGATTTGCACATGAATGCACTGTTTTAGTCTTTGTGTTTGTAGGGGAGAAAATGACAGTAGTACATTGATGTCTAAGGAAATATGTAAGGTAAAAAAAGAAATCTCAAGGTACAGGAAACATATGTTACTGTGTGGCGTGGGGAGAAAAGAGATCATAAAAGATTTTATAAGGAATAATGCAAGTATGAATTCATCAAGCTGCTCTATGTAGGCAAGGTATAAATGGAAGAAATCCAGACTTGTAGAAAGAAAGAGAGACAGAAAAAAATCACTAGATAAAAAGACCTCAAGTCTTTCATGTCTGAAAAATCACATGATAAAATTACTACTGTGTACAGAAAGTTTTTAGAGATGAGAGAGGAAATGAATATTGTACAGCATCCAGCATCACGACTATTAATCTATTTGATTTAACATCTCTCTGGAGGCTTAAGAGTATTTTATAAATTATAAATAAATAATCAAGTATATGTTTAAATATAATGTACATATACCTGTGTGTATATGTCTAAATTATGTTTACCACACCACAGATAAAAAAAAAGTGCATCAGACCATTTTTACTGGAGTTAGAAGGCTTCAGAAGTAGCCATGTAGATGTTAGAAACCAAATAAATGTCCTCTGCAAGAAGATTAAGCACTCATAGCCACTGAACTATCTCTCCAGGGCCCTTGGCAGATTCTTATTTCCAAACTCTATTGTGTGTGACCAGGACATCCCGCTTTGATCACCAAGTAGAATAGATTTTCAGAATGTCTCCTTGAAACTGAGTGGGCTACTTTCTCAGTACCTATGTAGGAGTTTGTAGTATAGTGCAATGTAGGTCTGTAGCAACATGCTTTTATAAATTTAGCACAAATCATGAAGTTGCTAACAGGGCAGAGTTCAAACAATCTGTCATGACCAATTATCTTTTGTATTTGTGTAGCTCATCTGAACACTGGAATTGTGCAGTGATTCAATTTGTTTATTATAATGGCTAAAAATATCCCATCTGACCTTCAGTGAACCATTTATTTTACTCATTAAATTATGATCATTGTCTTTTTGCTGTTTTTCATTTTATGTTTGAAGCAAGGTCAGTGCTAGGAAGAAAATTGGAAAGTATGCAATGCCTGTGTTCTCTTTTGTGTTGAGAGCAGCCTCAGGCTAGTTATTCAGAAATTTTCAATTCCCCTATGCTCTCATCAAATGCAGTCTTCAGGGTTCAGGGGCAGAGTGAAAGCTTTCCAACTCTCACAGGTATGTGAAAGTCTGGTGGATCTAGACTGAGGAAGGAAACTATTTTATAGTGAGTCTCAGAATATTCTAAGAAGGTGAGTTTACATGTGCTCTTTCATACTCAGGACCACAGGAAAGGTGTGTGTTAAGGCTTATGTGTTAAGGCTTACAGACTAACATCAGATGAATGGATTTGTGTGTGTGTGTGTGTGTGTGTGTGTGTGTGTGTATGTGTGTGTGTGTGTGGTATATTCTTTTGTATTATTTTTTACTTGGGTGTATACACATATGTGTATGAAACTGATTTTGGAAGCCAAATGTCAATGTCAAGTGAAAACCTGGATAACTTTCTACTTTGTTAATTGATATAAGGTCTCTCACAAAACCTGGAGCTTACTAATGTTGAATGACTTGTTTGCCAGTAGGAGCAAAGGGTTCCCCCCCCCCCCATGTTCTTCCCTAGTGCTGTTGTGTGCTGCTCTGCCCCACTTATTACATGGATGTTGAAGATCTGCCCTTTATTCATGCTCCAGTTTCCGAATAATGTATTGTTTTTAAATACAATTTTTTTTTGAGACAGGGTTTCTCTGTGTAGCCCTGGCTGTCCTAGAACTCACTCTGTAGACCAGGCTGGCCTCAAACTCAGAAATCTGCCTGCCTCTGCCTCCCAAATGCTGGGATTAAAGGCGTGTGCTACCACTGCCCGGTGTAAATACAGATTTTTATTTTTAAAGACACATTTCTTTTCTAAAAAAAATGATTTTATTTATTTACATTCAAAAATTTGTCCCCCCTCCTTTCCTAGGATGGCATAACAGAAAGCAAGAAAATAGGTACTGAAAGCATTGAAAAAAATGTGAAATAATTTAAAGAACAATTCCCTAACCTCATGAATACTGGTTATGTCAAAGAAAGGGTTCAAGTTTCATATGCAGCACCAAGTTGGCCTTAAACTTTAGGTATAGTTCAGTCTAGTCACTTGAGTCTAGATATTATAGGACTATACCAACACAGTTAACTTAGAATTGCCATCTTAGTCCAGTTATGGTGTTCATCAGATCACTGGCTTCATGTGATTCACAACCACCTCGTTTCATTTCTTTTTCCATAACTGGTAACGTTACTATCACAAGCTCTCCTGACCCAGTGAGTTATCATTAAATTAAAATAACACATACATTTTTATTGTGCATATTGGAAAGCATATGGGAAATTGCATGAGTCATCTAAGGTTACCACAAGTTTGGGCTACAAGAAGAGATTATCTTCTGCTGTGAAAATTTAGTCAATCAATATTAATTTCTATTAATTCTAGTAACTAGAAAATGGAATCAACTAGCACAGTCAAGTTATATTTTAAAATATGTTTTTAATTGAAATAAAACTGCATCACTTCTCCCTTCTCTTCCTTTCCTATTCCCTCCAAACCTCTGCAGCTACCTTCCCTTGAACTCCTCTCATACAACTTTAGTTGACAGTCTCTTTTTCTTTTATTATTACTGTTATATGCATATGTGCCATGCACACACACTATATATATTCCTTCTGAGTCAATTTTTATTTGTGGTATGTATATGGCTTCAAGGCTGTCAATTCTGCTTTGAATAGCCAATAAGGTAGTTTCTTTCAGGGAGAGCCTCATTCCTCTTCATCTAGCAGTTATTAGTTGCCTATCATTCTTTAACTAGGGTAGAACCCCCAAATTTTCTCTCTTATATGTAACTTCTGCAACCCCCCTCAAAAAAAAGCAAAACAATATATTGCCAAATGATATAGAGTTGTGGTCTTTTCATCTTCCTGAAAGACAATAAATCATGAATGCAGATTCTTCCTTAATGACCTAAATAGCTCTGTAAATACACACATCCAAATGACATCATACTGACATCTTAAGCACTAATGTGAATTTGGCAGTCACTTAAAAGTTTAACCCCTAACTATTTCAAATATTGCCACGCTATCACAAAGGAAAAATACCTAAATTCTTTAAGCCTCTAAAGGAGCTAAGTATGATCAGGTCTGTGTTGTAACTATGCATTGTACATGCTCCAGCAAAATCATGGCTCAGAACTGTTGGGAGACCTGTAGGATTGATGTCAAACTGTTTACAATACTCTTACCTGGCCTGGAGAGAGGAATTAATGGAGTCAAATGCTTTTCTGCACGAACAGTGTGATCTCAGTGCAGGTTTTCAGAAACTACACAAAAGCATGAGGCTCTAGTGAGCATCTGTAATTTTAGTACTACAACTGGAAAATGGGAGACAGAGAATCTCAGACGCTCATAGGCCAGATAATAATGGTATACACATCTATAAACAAGACCCTGCATCAAACAAGTAAGACGGTGAGAACAGAGTTCAAGGTCATATTCTGGCCTCCTTATGCATTCCATGGTAAAAAAAAAAATTAAAGTAAAACACATGGGTGTACATGCACACACAGAGAAAGAGAGAGAGAGAGAGAGAAAGAGAGAGAGAGAGAGAGAGAGACAGAGACAGAGACAGAGACAGAGACAGAGACAGAGACAGAGACACAGAGACAGAAGCAAATTTTAAATTTTGAGTCTGAAAAAGAATTCCAATATTCTTTAATCCACCAGTTATTTAAAACTGCAGTTCTGTCTAACACACAAACCATCCACGTTTTCTTTTCTTTTCTTTTTCTCTTTCTTTCTGTCTTTCTTTTTTGTGAAATGGTGCATCAACTTGAATATGTCTCTCTTTTTACCTATCAATTCCAGCAGCATGCCCAGAGGAAGAATGACAAATAACGCCTGTCTGTATACAACTCTGGAAGCAGAAGAAGATATTTTCCTTGGGCTGATTCTAGCAGACGTGTCTGAATCACTCTCGTGTGACTTGAATGTGTCAGACATTAGAAGATTTTAATGCATCTCTCTCCATCCTCAAGTCTGCTTTACGAGATTCCAGATATTCACCTGATTTTGTTGTTGTTTTGACAAGAGGTGTAAAATGTACTTTATGACCAAAGCCATGTATGTTTTGGGCTGCTTCACTCTGTGGTACTTGAGGGAACTTAATCAAGGAGGCTTTTATAGAGCTTAATGCAGAAAATAAAGCCAAGAAAGTAAGCACTGAAAAGAAATTACCTTGAAAATGGTATAAATCCTCTTTATCTGTCTGTCTATATTTAATTTCTTTCATTTTCACATGAAGGAAGATGCTGCTTGTGAAGACAGGGTTGTATCTCAAGGTTTAACATTTATGTTCTGATTTTGCTAAGGATAGGAAAATACCATTCCTAAAATCACTGTGGTCTTCTCTTGTCCCCAGTCTAGTTAATACTTCTGCATCCGTTCTTAAATGTTAGCAGTAAATTGTTCAGACTTCTAATACATTTCCAATATTATAAATACTACCATCTAATTGATAATACTAATTAGAATAGGTGGGCATAGACTGTTTAAATGCCATGCATTCTCATATAGCTTGCTAATGCATTTTATTGAACCTAAATCTGAAAAAGAAAGAAAGGACAAAAAAAGAAAAGAGGGATGGAAGAAAGGAAGGAAGGAAGGAAGGAAGGAAGGAGGAAAGGAAGGAAGAAAAGAAGGAAGGAAGGAAATGGAAGGGAAAGGAAGAGAAGAGAGAAAGAAAGAAAGAAAGAAAGAAAGAAAGAAAGAAAGAAAGAAAGAAAGAAAGAAAGAAAGAAAGAGAAAGGAAGGAAGGAAGGAAGGAAGGAANGGAAGGAAGGAAGGAAGGAAAGAAAGAAAGAAAGAAAGAAAGAAAGAAAGAAAGAAAGAAAGAAAGGAAGGAAGGAAGGAGATCATGACAACCAGCAAATGGATGAGAGCTTTTTCATGATAAAGTAGAGCAAACACTAACCAAAGCCTTTGTTTTTCCAGAAATAAGTCGCCTTTTCCAAATTTCCTCTTTTCTATCTATCTACTTATCGTTATCTTTCCTGCTTTGCTAAGGAGCTATATAGCTGTTGGTTAACAGGACTGGAAATCCAGGGCATGTTTTTTGTTTTGTTTTGTTTTGTTTTTTTAACCTTTGCTTTCAGGGCTGAGTGATTTTCACAGAATCATGAAATTGGAATGTAGGGACCCTGCATAGTTGTCCCTAGGCTTGGGGTTACCAGTGCCACACTGAATCTTCCTAATGACTTTGCATTATATATTTTATTTGGCTTTGTCTTTATCTGAATTTTTGTCTCATCTCTGATGGGGTATATAAATTTGGGTCGAATTCCTTGCTTTTTCCTCCCTAAACTGAGTTTGTCATGGCTTCAAGACTTGTGAACAGCCAACATAGGAGGCCGCACACTACCCAAACTGTGCTTATTAAATTTCAGACCACATAAAATGACATGGGAAGTAATTTAAGAAAATAAGCAAGTTCTGAATGCAGCTCCATCAGGGATAGGGTCAGCACCAGGTTATAATTTACACCCCTGTCTTTACAAATCCCTTCTATATCATTTTCTGTTTAGTTTAAGGGCCTAATGTGAGTTCTGTTGAATTAGACCTGAATCCCCAGGGCCACAGTGCTCTGTTCAAATCTGCCCTGAGCAATGTATGGGAAAACAGCTGCCGCCAATGTCAATGGAGTTCTATAAAGATTAATGGGACACCTGAAAAGCAACAAGGACTTTGAGTGATTTTAGGCAATTTGGCCTCCAGAAATCAATTTCCTTGAAACTGTCCTTGCTAATTTAATTGATAGTATTTGACACTACTTTTTGGGTAATGCAAGCTGTAAGTATGAAAATCAAGACATTATTGTAACCCAGGGTATGAATCCATATGTATGCCCCAGCACACAAACTTGTATCCACATGCTTAGGAGCTATGGTATGAACTAACTCATTTATGCAGAGTAGACAAAGTCAGAGTGAGTTTTCTACTTCTCCATGTCACCATCCTAATATACAAAGCAAGTGTGGTGTTGCCTTAATAATTTGCACTCTCCCTGAATACTGAAAAAATGATTTCAGAGTACCCACAGGAAGGACTGCGCTGTGATTTTTCACACTACATTGGTAAAAGTATAGTGTGCTCAAAACTGAAAGTAGGAGAGAAAGAAAAAACACTACCTTAATTATTCTAAACACAGAAAATATTAGAAAGTGTTTTCACTTCCTTTCCATAACTGTTAGAAATGGTGACTTAGAGTTCTGCCAAAAGCTCCCTTTTCAAAAACCTCCATTACACAGAACTGTAGGTTGGTGTAATCCTAGTACTGTGCTCGGTAACTGCCTCTCTGAATATTACAAAACAATGTGAAAAGAGATTCTCAAAAGGAAAAGAAAAATCTAAGGAAAAAAAATAAAACCTTTAAAGCCACATGGTATCTATGCTCCTGACCCCTTGTCCCATGTCTACTTTCTGAGTCCTCATTAGTCCTTTGTGGGGAGCCACAGCCCCTGGGGCCGCACCCCAACATGGCGCCTACAGGAAGAGAGTTCTTATAATAAACAAGTCCTTATTTGGCTGCTGCTGTTATCCCTGCTGATCATTGGCTGAGCTCGCTCACCTGGCAAAGCTACATTGCCTGGTGTGATTGGTTGCCGTGAATGCATATATATTGGGCTTTTCCCCCGGGCTCGGGGGAGATGAAGAGGGAGATGAAGAGGGAGATGAAGAGGGAGATGAAGAGGGAGATGAAGAGGGAGATGAAG
>NC_034604.1:13496638-13501422 GCF_900095145.1 Mus pahari | reverse complement strand
CACACACACACACACACACACACACACACACACACACACACACAAACACACCACATATCACGGTTCCTGCCCATATTAGGACTTTCCTAAGAAACAAATCTTACAATTGCTCTGGCTTTACTGCTTGTCTTGAAGGTCACATGACTTGATTCCAGTAACTGGAGATATTTAAAAGCTAAGAAAGGAAAAAAACCTTAGAGAAGCTAAACTTAGCAAATCACATTAGAGAAAAGAGCCAGTTAATTGTCATAAGAGAAGAGGACAGGGAAGAAGCCCTCATACCTACTATCCACAGGGAGCTGGACCTGAGGAAACTTTGTTCACAGTTGCATGTATATGAGATATAGGGAGGGTGATTTCGGGCTTGAGATAGAGAAAATAGCTGTTGCTTCAATACTGACACATCTGAATCATTAGGCTGTTCTGTGTCTCATTCTCTCAGCCCACTGACAGGAGAAGTCAGTTATTGTGATCAGCTCTGCGACAGAATTTGGAGATGGGAAACCCACTGTGTGCCCCCGTCTTATGTCATTACCAGATAAATTGTCAGGTGAGGAGGGAAGGTCAGTGTTGCTTGGTGCTCATCTGTAGGTGATGATTCTCTATGTGTGCGACATCCTTCCCTCTACAATTGGTTCTCCAGGTGTCAGGGTGAGAGGAAAGGAGTCACCACAGAAGCACCAGGTGTGTTTTTAAATAGGGCTCTCAAAACAAAATTCAATGACAAGGAAACAAGGAAATATTTTGGTTCACTCAGTGTTTCCACATTACCCTTGGACTTTGAGCAAGTTGCAAAGCCCCAGTGGGTATCTGATAGTTGAGCTCTCCTCATTCCTGACAGATTTGTGTTCTGTGAGGATAAAGTGAAGAACCTCCTTTTGGTCACAGGCAACTTTAGGTTACTACTATATAGATGCTCATTTAAAATCCCTCTATATTATCCTAAGAATTTTTGCTCTGACATGTCAGTCTGTCTTTGTCTGTATAATATATATACATATAAACACATATGAATAGATGATAGATTGATAGATAAATGAAAAGTAGATGAATAATAAATAGATAGATGATAGACAGACAGACAGATAGACAGCTTAAATTTACAATTTCCTATTTCTGTCTGGAGAAACAAGAATGAAATCTAAATGAGAGATGGAGAAAAACATCACTTTATGAAGCATTCAACATTACTTCTGAACTTTTGTATATTTTTAATGACACAAATGTAGTTTTTTTTTTTAAAAGAAAATGTCCAATCTGTTGGTTGCCCCTTTGTCCTATTGATAGTGTCCTTTGCCTTACAGAAGCTTTGAAGTTTCCCATTTGTCAATTCTTGATCTTAGAGTATATGACATTGGTGTTCTCTTCAGGACATTTTCCCCTGTGCCCATGTGTTTGTGGATCTTCCCACTTTCTCTTCTATTAGTTTCAGTCTATCTGGTTTTAAGTGGAGGTCATTAATCCACTTGGACTTGAACTTTGTACAAGGAGATATTATTGGATCAATGTGTATATTTTACATCTACAGTTGAACCTTTGTTGAAAATGCTGGCTTTTTTCCCCCACTGGATGGTTTTAGCTCCTCTGTCAAAGATCAAGTGACCATAAGTTTGCAGATTCACTTGTAGGGCTTCGATTTTATTCCATTAATCTACCTGCCTGTCTCTGTACCAATGCCATGCAGTTTTTATCACTATTGCTCTGTAGGACAGCTTGAGGTCAGGGATGGTGATTCTCCCCCGGAAGTTCTTTTATGTTTGAGAATAGTTTTTTCTATTCTGGGTTTTTTTGTTATTCCAAATGAATTTGCAAATTGCTCTTTCTAACTTTATGAAGAACTGAGTTGGAATTTTCCAGAAGCTGGAAAGAACCCAGGTGTCTTGCAACAGAGGAATTGATATGGACGATGTGGTACATTTACACAGTGGGATACTATTTAGCTATTAAAAACAATGACTTCGTGAAATTTGTAGGCAAATGAATGGAACTAGAAAATATCATCCTAAGTGAGGTAACCCAGTCACAAAAAACACACATGGTATGCACTCACTGATAACTGGATATTAGCCCAAAAGCTTGGAATACCTAAGATAGAGTTCATAGATCACACGAAGCTCAAGTAGAAGGAAAATCAAAGTGTAGATGCTTCGGTTCTTCTTAGAAGGGTGAACAAAGTAGGGGAGGAAAAACAAAGACAATGTCTGGAACAGAGACTGAAGAAAAGGCCACCCAGGGACTGCCCCACTTGGGGATCCATCCATATACAGTCACCAAACCCAGACACTATTGTGGATGCCAAGACATGCTTGGAGTCTGATATGACTGTCTCCTGAGAGGATCTGCCAGAACCTAACAAATACATAGGTGGACGCTAGCAGCCAACCATTGTACTGAGCACAGGGTCCCCAATGAGGAATTTGAAAAAGAACTGAAAGAGCCGAAGGGGTTTGAAACTCATAGGAAGAACAACAATATCAACCAACCAGACCACACACACACACACACACACACACACACACACACACACACACAGAGCTCTCAGGGACTAAACCACCAACCAAAGAGTACACATGGAGAGACCCGTGGATCCAGTTGCACATGTAGCAGAGGATGGCCTTGTGGGGCATCAATGGGAGGAGAGGCCCTTGGTCCTGTGTAGGATCAATGGCCCAGTGTAGGGGAATGCCAGGGTAGGGAGGAAGGAGTGGGTGGGTGGGGAAACACTGTCAGAGAAGCAGGGGGAGGGGGAATGAGATAGGGGTTTTCCAGGGGATAATATTTAAATGTAAACAAAGAAATTATCCAATAAAAAAAGTTAAAAATACTATGCAAAAAAAGATTTTATTCCCAGTTCTTTGCCTTACTGGCAGCTTTCCAGGGACAGAGGCCAGTGGACTCAACAGAGGCCTGTGATCAGAGAAATATGGTCATCTTCAATGCCAGGAGGAATGATCTCTTAATGGGACTGCATGAAAATAACCTATAGTTAGTTCATTTCAACTTTAATCATATTGTTTTGCTATTGCATGATTGAAGACACTGTTCCTCCACACATTTTTGGGTGCATTATTTCTATTTTCATTACTTTCTTCATGGAACCAGCTTCATGCCAATCCTGTATACTCTGAGAATAAATAATATATTCTATGAAGAGTGAGCTATTCCTAATACTAGAGTTAATACATATATGCATATGAAAAATGCTAGTAATCAAGTATGAGCTATATTTATTACTGTTCTAGTTTGCTTTACCATAATAAACTGTCAAATGGGTATACAGGTGTGGAAAAAAGTGTAATGTACATCTGACAATTGGAAGTTAGACGTTTGAGGGAGCTTAGGCTATATAGTGAGTCTTCAGTAACCTGGGATACACCAAAGGACCCTGTTTCAGGAAAATAAACAATAACATTAGCTGTCACATACCTACTGTGTAATTTGCCTATTATTTACTATATACAATTTTAATTATAATACATGTATAAAAAACAAGAAACAAGAAAATACATTAAAAAGTATAGAAGTATTACAGACTCTTTCTATTTCACCTGCAATGGGCATCAGTCTCTTCTGCCACAAAGGCAACTGTGTGGCTAGAGGATTTGTCCTGAGCAGTATTTTGATATAATTTTTTCAAATATTCCTCCAAGAACACAGGTAATAACAAATCTTTCATTGATAATGTGGCTTTTAAAGTGTAGTGCTTGCGAAAGGCTTGGTGTACTTTGTGGAAGTAGAGCCCATGGGCTTTGATGATTTGGCCCAAAGGAGTATTCTCACATCTAGAGAGAATGCTAGATAAAATACTCACAATACATTCATATGTGGCATTCTTTATTATCACTGTACCTCTTCCTTAAAAATTTTAAATTTTAAAAGGACTATGTAATATTTATACTGCAAAGCTTTTAAAGAAAATTCATAATTTTAATGTTTTGAAAGAAATCAATCAGATGGATAGTTTGGTTAGTCAAGAAATTTCAAAAGTTAAAAGGTAAGAGTTGTCTAAGAAGTCTTAACTCATGCCATCTATCCTATGTGTAAGAACATATGTGAATATATTGGGTATCAATATAATATATAAGTACTAAAATCTTCATAAATTAAGTCACAACTACCACCTTCTCATTTCACTTAGTCTTTATTAATATGGAACTAATTCATTAATCTTGCTGATGTGTTTCTGTCTGCCTCTGAGTTGAACTTTCTGCCTACTTATCTATGTTCTTTTCTATTTGGTATGAGAAAAATTATTCTAATAAACTTTTGTTCATCAATGATAAAATTATACAAAATGATTTAAAATTAGTAAAGGAGAACATGAAGAAAATACTTCAAAAATTAAAATAGATGTTGCTTATTTCTCCAAACACATATAATAGTTTGTTTTCAAAAATTTGATCCTCACAGAATTTGATTTATAACATTTCAGTATACTTATTAATATTTTACTAACTGGGTAGAGGTAAATGTTCTTTTAGACATCCCCTGGTAGATAGTTAAACTAAATATATGTATTCATACACAAAGGAATCCTTGAAAAGAAATAAAATCATTTTATGTCTTTTTATAATTTTGAAATTAGTATATAATTCAGGTCTTTTATGTGAAATCATTTGAATATTTTGCTGTAAACTCATTGTGAAAATAAACACTATCAATAACATCAAAGAATGGCTGCTCTAGTAACCCAATCACAAAAGAAGTCACTAGATATGCACTCACTGATAAGCGGATATTAGCCCAGAAACTTAGAATACCCAAGATACATTATGCAAAACAGA
>NC_034604.1:13490687-13495293 GCF_900095145.1 Mus pahari | reverse complement strand
CCCTGACTAAGACAACAGCTTAGGGAGGGAGGGGACTGCCTTCACTTAACAGGGACATTCTAGGCAGCAAGGTAGAGACAATGCAGCCCTCCCTCCCTCCCTCCCTCCCTTCCTTCCTTCTGTTCTCCCTCCATCCTTCCATTCACCACCACCACCCCTGTACACATGTGTCTAGGAGTGAATGCTTTGTCTACATGTATACCTGTGTAAGACCTGGGCTGCAGAAGCCAGAGAAGAAATGGGATCCAGTGTGACTAGAGTTACTGACCTTGTATGTTACCTTGTATGTCCCAGAATTTGAATCCAGGTTCTCTAGAAAAGCCATGAGAGCTCTGAACTTCTGAGCCATCTGTTTATTGAATCCCAATATACTTAAGCAAATGAATTTGAAATTTATTTCTCTCTCACTCCCAATAAAGCATGAATTTATATGCTTGAATATATTTACATTTCTATAGGACTACCACATGATGAATGTCTAAATGTTATCAGAATTTTCCATTTTAAAATTTCAAATTGTTTCAATCATTTCTCAATTTACAAAGATATACTCATGTTACATGTATTTTTCTTCAATGTCCACAGATAGGATACAAAACAAAAATTGCAGTTGTATATTTGAATGCATCTTGATTCTGCAAGGATTTGGTTTGATGTTTTAATAATTAGCATGTTTCTGTTGGTGATTATCAGTAGATCTTCCAGATATTTCACCTGGGCTCACAGAATTTGAAGATAAAATACAAATAGCAGTTGAAAAAGCATTTGACATACATACTTTACATATCAAATTTAAACTTGAAGTGCAGACAAAAATTAAATGCTGACTGTGAACTATGCAACAATCATTTCCAATAGTGACTTTGTTTCTGTCCACAGGGTGTGATTTCAAGACACAGTTGACAAATGACTATCATGTTCAGTTGATTTCATTAGTATTTATGCTATATGGAAAAACATATTCCCTTCAGTGCTCTGAGAGGCTCTGATTTACATACAACTGGCATGAAGTTGTTGGTTTGCATCTAAAAAAGTAATTTATTTAGTAGCTAAGTGAAGATTTTACTTATGTCTATATAGACTCACTTATTCAAAATAAATATTAACTTTAATAAAATAGCCCTTAATGCATTATTGCCACCCATTAAAGTGATTAAAAAAAAAAGGTGCTGTCATTTGACTAACTTAAGTCTAGGAATAAAATAACTCCATAGTATTTTTTCCTTAGATGCATGTGAACATTTCAAATGAGAGTATAGGTTGTACGCATTTAAATTTACTTATCATGAATAGGTAGACTTGCATTGATCTATCAGAGATAGCAGATTTTATGGTAAGAAAGACAGATATTCCAAACAAACAACTGCTTCATGCCAGACCACCCAGTGCTACCAGGGACTAGACCACCAACCAGGGAGCATATAGGGAGGGATCCATGGCTCCAGATAGATATGTAGCAGAGAATGGCCTTATCTGATGTCAGTGGAAGGGGAGGCCCTTGGTCCTGTGGAGGATTGATGCCCAGCATAGAATGGTATGCTGGAGTAGTGGGGTGGCCGAGGATAGGTTGGTGGGAGAGCACCCTCATAGAGGCAAAGTGGAGGGGGAGAGCGAGGATATGGGAGGGGGTTGTTAAGGGGCAACTGGGAAGGGGGATATCATTTGAGATGTAAATGAATGGAATTATTAATAAAAAATTTCTTCTTTTTCTCTGTTGTGTATTGAAATAATAGTTTTTTGTTTGTTCTGTTTTATATTTGTTTTTGTTTTGAGATTATGCTTCTTGGAACTTTGGCTTCACGTGTGTGTCTATGTGATGTTTTATTTTAAGGCTGAGAGATATTAAAAGTGAGAGAACAAGCTGTGGCTCAGCTGCTGCACATGCTACCTTTCTTGATTAGGAGGTTTCCTGAGAGAATATAAGACTTTCTTCTTAAAATCAAGAATGGAAGCATATACAGCCTGGGCATTTCCATAAGAAAAATAGAAGTCTGCTTATGTCACAGGCCAAGAGCCAACACAATCATTACGATTATAGCGAGTAGATGATGTTTTACCAAAGAGCGGGAGTTGGGGGGGTGGGATAGAATTCACTTAGCAAAGATCATTCTTAAATATTTTTGAGACTATAATATAATCAAATCATTTCTTCCTTCTGTTTCCTTTATCCATACCCTACCATATATACTTCCTCGCTTTTTATAAAATTTATGTCCTCCTTTTTAATTGCTGATACATGGATATAAAGTTCTTGATCCTCTTGCTCTTACTATCTTTCTACCCTTATAGTTCAACATTCCCTGATGCTTATGCATGCTGATATATATATATAATTATATATTATGCTGATATATATATATAATTACAGAATAAATCATACATAATAAATGGTGTGTTATATACTGTATATAAATATAACATTATATATAAACATATGCCTAAATATAACCTGCTCATACTTTTAGGTATGATATGTATATGTATATTTATGATACCAATTATCAGATAATCAACTGCTGTGATCCTTCCTTGAGAAGATTTCTTCTCTTACTCTCAGGGTTCCTTAATTGCTTGTAGTATTTTTTATAGGGTTGAGTTCTCCTGGGCTTTTTTCCACCCAATTTTGAGTGTCTATTAATGTTGTCCTTGTTCAGCCCATGCATAGGCAGTCCTGTTGGAGAGAATTTAAGGATATAGTGTTTAACATTACCAGGAAAAGCAATCTCTCAGCAAACTCTCTGATCCCCTGGCTCTTGCTCTGTTTCTGCCCTTATAGTCCAACATTCCTTGAGGCTTAGGCACAGTAGTATTTTGCATTTTTACTGAACTCCACAACTCTACATTTGATGAGTTGTGGTGTTTTGCAGTTGTCTTTATGTGTTCTGAAGGAAAGTTTCTTTGATGAAGACTGAAGACTACATTTACCTGTGTCTATACTAACAAATGTTTACATTGTGACATATTATGCATATTTTAATGTAGTAGTTGTTTGTTCTCCTCCAACATCCATGACTTCCTTAGTGCTGAGTAGTTGGCTAGGTTTCCAGGACCACGAATGGTATCCCCCCTGTTTAGAGAAAGCTGTTGGTGACTACAGACAGGTAGGTGTGTCACTACTGCTCCCTTAGATACATATTGCCATTCTGGTTGTTGTGGTTCATAGGTGTTGTGGTAGGACTGTTGGTCACTTCCCTACTTCAGAAGTTTGCATGACACTTTCTAGGACCATGAAATCTAGTGCTCACGAAGGACCATCAAGTCAGTGCCAGATAAGATGTCTCTTGCCTATTTCTGCAGTGCATGGCATCTTCAAACTAGGGATTTATCTTCCATCTCTGAGGGACAACCAAAGGCAATTGCAACAGGCTGTATGTTTTGGAACCACCTTGGATACCACTGACCAACAACTCAAAAGAATGTTTCATATGTCTGATGTTGGTGTTTTCATTAGGTGCTATTTGACTATTGAAAGGGGGGGGCATTGCTAGCCCAGATGAGAAAAATTCATTTGTACTCTAGTTATATTTACAGGCAGAATTCTATGTATTACAACTTTCTTGTGGGTAAACACTTCATGATTCCTGATGACTTTTCAGGCATCATCATTATTTTATATTCCCCTTCATTCTGTAATTACTTCCCTCCTCATAATCAAAATGTCCAAATTTCCTCTTCTTCCCTTTCTAATCACTTACACCATTATATTTAGACCTCTGTTTCTCTACAAACTCTCATACCTCAGGCATGGTCCTTTTTTTTTTTTTTCATTCTTTCTAGTATTATTCCAGGATGTTCTCGCATCTGAGGATTTGGAGCTAGGAGCTTCTGATAAAGGACCAAATGTGATACTTGTCTTTTTGGATCTGGGTTATTTCACTAAGTTTGAGCTTTTCTAGATCTACCCATCTACCCACAATGTTCATGATTTCAATTTTACTTTACAGCTGAGTAGTAGTCCATTGTGGATATATACTGTAGTCTCATTATCCATTTGTCAGTTGAAGAACATTGAAGTTTTTCTATTTCCCAGCCATTGTGAGTAGAGTAGCAATGAAAGGATGTGAGCAGTATCTCTGGAGACGGGGTCCAGTTCTTTGGTCATACGCCAAGGCATTGTATGACTGCATATACAGTTCTATAGATGTGTCATATAATATATTTATTTTTAGGTTTTTGAAAATTCTCCACACTGATTTCCATGGCGACCGCATGAGCTGGCAATGCCACCAAGAGTGAATGAGGATTCCCTCTCGCCCAAACTCCCTCCAGCATTTACTGTCAGCTATCTTGATGATTTCTACCATTCTGATATGCATAAAATAAAATAGTAAACTTGTTTTATATACATTTTCATAATTTCTAGTGACCATGAACATATTTTTGAAATATTTCTTAACCATTTTTCTTTCTGAGATCTTTCTGTAAAGGTGCCAGGTCCCTTTTTCATTAAATGGATTGTTTGCTTTTCATTGTTGTTGTTGTTTGTTTGTTTGTTTGTTTGTTTCATTCCTTCTTTTTTTATTATTATTTTCTTTATTTAAATTTCAAATGCTATCCCGAAAGTTCCCTATACTCCCCCGCCCCTGCTCCCCTACCCACCCACACC
>NC_034604.1:13484307-13490007 GCF_900095145.1 Mus pahari | reverse complement strand
GTACTCCATTGTGTAAATGTACCACAGTTTCTGTATCCATTCCTCTATTGAGGGACATCTGGGTTCTTTCCAGCTTCTGGCTATTATAAATAAAGCTTCTATGAACATAGTGGAGCATGTGTCCTTATTACTGTTGGAAGATCTTCTGGGTATATGTCCAAAAGAAGTATTGTTGGGTCCTCTGGTAGTACTCCGTCCAATTTTCTGAGGAACCACCAGACTGATTTCCAGAGTGGTTGTACAAGCTTGCAATCCCACCAGCAATGGAGAAGTGTTCCTAGACAAAAATACTTTTAACTCATACACAATTTACTTTGAAATTTAAGACACAAGAAATCCATTATGGCTTTGCCTTTGGATATTCACACAAAGGTAAATAATTTTTTTTTTGGTTCTTTTCAAGACAGGTTTTCTCTGTATAGCCCTGGCTGTCCTGGAACTCACTCTGTAGACCAGGCTGGCCTTGAACTCAGAAATCTGCCTGCCTCTGCCTCTGCTTCCTGAGTGCTGGGATTAAAGGCGTGCGCTACCACGCCCAGCTAGGTTAAATAATTCTTTACTCTTCCTCCAACTACTTACAACCAAAGTCTTATTTTCTTTAACGTACTAATTTCAAAAGTCCCAAACAAACAATCATAACTTCCCATGTTCTTTTATTATAATGCCTGTGACTATAGTCACTCCAGGTCTATTAGTTTTAAATGATAGCTTCAGAATTGTGCAGTATCTTCTGTCCTGCTATGTCTTCAATGGAAACAGGAGCAATGAAAAGTCTAGACTGTACACTCTGCACTCAATATAGCTGCTAACTGCATAGGTCCCAAACAAGCAATCGTAAGTCCTCATGTTATTTTATAATAATCCATGTGACTATATTCACTCTGGCTCCCCTTCCACATAGAAGAGGCTGGAATATTATTAAATACTAAAAAAGCAGGATTCTATGATTCTTGAATAGTAGCTTCAGAAGTGAACAATATCCTTTGTCCTGATCTATCTTCGATGAAACTTGGAGCAGTGAAAATCATAGGCTGTGCAAATATTTGATCAAATAGCTGTCTTTGCTGTGATGTCCTGACAAACAGAGTTTGAACCCATTTTCTACATAACATTGTTTTAGTTCAGGATGATAAAATGCTGTTTTAAAAGGATTATATTGCTAATGAGAAGAATATTGATGGTCACCTTTTGTCATTCCATCCTAAGAACATTTGTCCTTATGAGTCTATTATTAATATAAGAGAAGACAGAAAATTTACAAGTGTCTATAATGGAACTGAACCTTAATTTAAGAAACCATTATTCATTATAACCATGCAATGTTAACCATTATTCAACATTTAAAAAAAGGCTCAGGGCTTTTCTTAACAACTGGAACTTCCTAAACCATAAGTTATGGTGGTCTCAACTAAAGGACCAAAATGCAGATGCATAGTTCTACTTTACTTTTTAAAATTTTCGTCTTTACTTCTAATGATATGGAAAAAAACAAGATATTTTTTAATCTCTTAGAAATATCAAATAAGAGTCTGTAAGATTTTTCACAGGTAAAAGCACTTGCCACACAAGCCAGACAACTTGAGTTCAGTTCTGGAACACATGGTGCAAAGAGAGAACCAAATCTTGAAAATTGTTTTCTAACTTCTCTATATACATATGCCCATGCCCTACCATCAACAATAAATAAATCTCAAACTACCAATAATAAACATAGATAGGTTTGCCAATTTGCAAATGTTATTGATTGGTGAACATTAAGGTGTACCAAAAGCAAAATGCATAAGTGTACTGACCTGAAGCACATGGTGACATAACTACTTGCTCAGTGTTGTTAAATATTGCAGCAACTTGGGGAAGAAAAAAAAACATTTATACAGCATTGATGAAAGTGGCTATAATGGTTTCTAAATATTTCCAGAAATAACTCATCAAGAGAAGCTCGTGGATTAAAGATATGTCTTGCAGATGAAAATTACTGATTAATGTTTAATTTTGCAGGAATATTACATATATTAAATTAAATATTAAATACTACTATTTAATAATTTCACCTAATGATTTTCAGTCACAAACATTTACCTTAATGTTCTCTTTATGGATCTTAAATATTTAATTCCTCAAAATTGGTCACTTTACTACTAAACAAATATTCAAGTAAAAAGCAGTTATCATTCCCCAAGTTCCTTTAGTTGATTATAAAAAAAAAATCTTGAAATGATATTAATTTAAATTGATATTTTCAAATTCTTCCTATCACAGAAAAAAAGAAAAAGTTCTCATAATAATTGTAATTAAGGGAGAATTGGTAGAAGAGTCGTTTTTTGTTCTGTTAATTTCTGTAAATCATTTATAAATTTATATGGAATTTATAGAGGAGTTTTAATTCAGCCACGTGGCTGCTCTGGCAAGGGACCATATCCAAAGATCTTCTATGGCCTGTCTGTTCTGGCTAGAATACAGACACATTTTTAATCCCTCTGGTTGGAATACAGATATACCGTTAGCACAAACTAATTCCAAACAATGTGGATAAGGTTAGTTTGTAGAAGAAAGCAGCCATGATTGAAAGTAATGTCTAACTGAAGAGTAGACAAAGTGATGAATCAGAGAGAGATTTTACAGGATGAGCCGTAGATAGGATGTGCCCAGCTCTCAGGACAAGAGCACAGGAAAGAGAAGATATGTAAGATCAGCACAGGTGAGCAGAGTATGTCAGATGTGAGTCAGTGCAGTGAGTGCAGTGATTGCAGTGTAGTGGCCTTGAGGTTGTTCATGAGTTCATGCAGTTCAGTGCACGTCATTAGAGGCAGTTGAAGCCAGAGAATAAGATAGAGCCAGAAGGTTACAGGAAATTGCCAGAGTTACTTTGAGGCCAAGAAGAACAATTCAGTGAGAACCTGAGAGAAGTCTGATTGAATTAATTATCTTGGAGAGGAGTTTGGGCCAGAACAGCTGAGTTGAAACAGCCAGCAAACGTTCAGAAAGACCTAGAAAGAGTGAGTTTGTTCAGTAATAAACCTCCAAGAGGACAATTACATCTGGAGAATAAAAACTACTTTTATAGGAATTTAGAAAATAATGTCTATAGCAGATCCAAATAGATAATTAAGAATGTTAATATGCCATCCACGAATCCATCCCATCATCAGCCACCAAACCTAGATACTAATGCTCATGCCAGCAAGATTCTGCTGAAGGGACCCTGATATNGCGGCCTCTTGTGAGGCTATNCCAGTGNCTGGCAAACACCGAAGTGGATGCTCACAGCCAGCTATTGGATGGAACACAGGGTCCCCAATGGAGGAGCTAGAGAAAGTACCCAAGGANCGGAAGGGGGCTGCAAACCTGTAGGTGGAACAACATATGAACTAACCAGTACCCCCTGAGCTTGTGTCTCTAGCTGCATATGTAGCAGATGATGGCCTAATTGGCCATCACTGAGAAGAGAGGCCCCTTGGTCTTGCAAACTTTATGTGACCCAGCACAAGGGAAGGCCTGGGCCAAGTAGTGGGAGTGGGTGGGTAGGGGAGCAGTGACGGGGGGGGGTATAGGGAACTTTCGGGATAGCATTTGAAATGTAAATAAAGAAAATAATAAAAAATAAATAAAATAAAATACAAAAAAGAATGTTAATATGATAATCTTAATATACTTTTCTGCCTTTATACTTTCAAATATGATCCTTTTTCTGTATTATCAAATGTTGAGACAAAACATGACTTACTGTACAACATCCAATGAAAAGATTGCCATGACACACATTCTGCCATCGTTGGCCATTTACTTTTAGAGTACTTTTAATTACTTTGTAAATGTTCTTATTGGGGATGTTTGTCCAGAATACAACATGTAACAAAAGAGGAAAATGAAGGCAAAGTTATGAAGAACAAAAAACAAATTTATACCACTTTTACTCAAATATATGAAAACGTGGTGTCCCATAGAACAACAGTACTCAACAAATCATTAGTAGCCATGCACACACACACATTCACATGTGTACATGAACACACATATACATATACACATATACTATGTGTGTATGTGTGTGTGTGTGTGTGTGTGTGTGTGTGTGTGTAATGAGTATCTCAGTACACTTGGAAGGATTAGAACTATCCCCAGCAAGTAAATTTCAGAATTGGTTATGATTAGGTATAATTGTTATTAAAATATCATTTATGTTGAATCATTAGAAAGAAATAGTTTAACAGAAAAAAACTGAAAAGAGGAACATGACAAGAGCAAGTCCAAAGAAGAACAAGAATGCTACAAAAACATAGCTAACCTCGGGAGTATTGACGCTCACGTGTACTATGCACACATGTGGAGGTCAGAAAATGACTCAGACATAGGTCCCTTCTTCCCACCCTCTTTGGGGAAGGGCATTTTACTTTTCTCTGCTGCATTGTCAGTCAGTGAGGCTCACTGTCTTTTTCCAGACTCCACTTCCCATCTCACTGCAGGTGCCTTGGAATTACAGATGTATGCTACCACTTCTGACAAGATCTGGGTTCTAAAGATCGGAGCTGAGGTCTTCCTGTTTACAAGGCAATCACTTTTTCCCATTGAGTCATCTCCATAATTCCAATCCTCCCTCTTCTAATGGAAGCATTCACAGTTACAATTTTTTCCTTGTAGTTTTTCACACAGGGTTTCTCTGTACAGCCCACCTATCATGGAACAAGTTTTATTTTGACTTATTTAATATATGTTTCTTTGTTTTCACGAATCCCATATATTTTTACACTGTCCTTCTAAAATTAATTTTTGATACATTTTTGGGTTGAATTGATTACTTAATATATATTTGAACTTTCCAAATTTCCTTCAGGTTACAATCTTCTAATATTTTCCAATTGCTTGAGATATAGTCTTGAGTAGCCACAACCATCTCCAAACTTATTAGTAACCAAAACTGGCCTTTGACTTCTCAGTTCTCCTGCTAATCCCAAACCAAACACATGACTACACAAGTGAATCACAACATCTGACAAATCTCTAATTTTGTTCCATCGGATTTTAATCTTAATATTTAATTTATGATGTACATTGAGTTTTGTCCACTCTATACATCATCAAACTGTTCTCCAAAAATTTTCTTTTATCTCCTTTTCTCCCTTATGCATGGTGGTTCATCCATCTTTGGCTGAATATCGTATGATTGGTTGTTTTCATTAGAAACGTTCATCTCAAGTCAGAGAAGAAAAAACTCAACTAAGAATTCCATACCAAGTAACAATATCCTAAAAACCGAAGCCATTTCTTAATTAATGGCATAAAATACTCATTCCTGTGTTTGTATCTTTATATCATTCTTGAAGAATATATATCTAAGCTGTTGAGTTCTTTTTTGGTTTATGTATTCTCAATGTGACTTTTTACCAGATGCATCTTTTGTAAAAGTCCTGATTCTGTACTTTGTGTCTTTACTTTCTCCTGACCCCTAGCTTCATTGTGTCATAATAGTAGGTATTCATTCTCATTTTACTTGGGTAGCAATGGCTCTAGAGCATGTGATTGTACACTCTTGCTTACTACTGCCAACAGTGTTCTGACATACCACTTCCCAGGTAATATATGAATCTTAGCTTAAAAATTTAGATTTATGCTGGGCGTGGTGGCGCACGCCTTTAATCCCAGCACTCGGGAGGCAGAGGCAGGCAGATTTCTGAGTTTGAGGCCAGCCTGGTCTACAAAGTG
>NC_034604.1:13455265-13484172 GCF_900095145.1 Mus pahari | reverse complement strand
AAAAAAAAAAAAAAAAAAAAAAATTTAGATTTATATTTTCTATTATTTTAGTTGCTTGTACCAAATCACAGACATGGCTACACCTGGCCTTCATTCCTCATCTAGGCATTTACAAATCTATTCAAGATGTCAAAGCAAATCATCACAAAATTATCCTTTAACATTATGTCACCTAGACACATCATTTTAAATCACAACATCCCACCTTGGATTCCTAAAGTTTTACCTTGATCTCATAATGAAAAATAAATAAATAAATTTAGTATATCTCTAAAATTCTCTCCCAAACTAAACATATGAAAATCTTACAAAAGTCCAAATTCAGAGTCTGCTCTGAGATTGCAGATAATCTGTGAACTGTGAGTCTGTGTAATATTAAAACATAAGCTTTAGAATTTCTATACATGTGGGCACAGAGTGGAAATTTCCTTTCTAAAGGAGATATCAGAAAAGCAGCAAGGAAAGATCAGACCAAAGCAATCTGAAAAGCAGTGGAGGTACACCAAGCCCTGAACCCAACATTTGGAGCTGACAATAGAAAGATCTGAGCTCCAGGCACCTTAAGGGTCTTCTCAGTGTTGTTCTCTACATTCCATATCACCTGTCTGGAGTGGGACCACTCTTCAGACAGCATTTACTGGCTCATGCAGACCCACTTTCCTCCCCCTGATGTTTTGGATGTCTATCCCATTGTCTGCACTTCTCTTTTCCAGAGTTGCACAATGGCCTCTCACAACTAAGTTAGAGAGAACCAGACTCTTCCTTGGCATTGTGATTTCCAGAAACACTGATGTAAACCCCCATAACATATAACTCTTGTAAGTGTGTGAAGGAGGACAATGAAGATAAAACTGAGTTCTTTCTCCAGCTCCAGCTTGACAGTTAGCCTTGACCTCCCATGAGTGCCTATGTACCGGAATCTAGAAAAACATTTCCCTTGAAGCTACATTTCAGGCAGGAATTCCCTGCTGTGGCAATCTCTGTCCAGTCATTTTTCCATTAAAATAAATTTGCATTTTTACACCCTTGAGCCTTGCACAGATGATCATTACCCTCAGGACACCAATCCAACATTCCAATTTTCAGGCTATTGTTTCTTGATAAAGAATTATTGAGATTTTTCTTCTCTTACTGGAGATGAGCATGTTTTCAGATCAATCATCTCAAAGGTGTTGAGAGTTATTTTAAAAGCAGAATGTTTGGAATGACTTTAAGTTACTAAGCCAAAAAGAAAAATTCAAGAAAGTATATAGTACTTCAAATACATAAGACATCACAGAGTCTGTCCTCTGTTTCGTCTTTCATTTTTCTAATCACTTTTATCCTAACTTCTACTCTGTCCACTGTTGTGAATTGATCCACAGGCCTCTCCCCAGGAAGCTGCATATTTTAACAAAATTCTGTTTTACTTTCTGTTCTTTCAGTGTAAATCAGGCTAGAGCAGTGAGCAGTAATTCAAACGGTCTAAATGCTTTGCCATCTAGAAACATTCTGCCTTGAACAAATTAGTTCACTGCATTTGAATTATCCCTCAGTGGTTTAGGACATCGCAAAAGCAGATTCTTTCCCAGCAGATTCTTTCCAAAAGATAACATGAAATGTTCTCCCATCCATTTAAAAGAGAATTCCTGGTCGGAAGCCTTGTAAACAGTGTTTCCTCTCAACATCTCTGTCTAAACTCTGTCTAAATTTTCAAACTCCAGAACAACCCAGCAAGTTGTCCTTACAGCACTCTGTGACTTCCATAGCATACAGCTCCACCACTTTCATGTTCTTACCCTAAAATAGGCCTGCCAAATACATAGCCTGTTACCCACAACAACCCCATTTTAACTACGGATATTTTTGTTTGTTTAAGTTTTCGCTGCTGCTGTGACTGAATGTTAGAGAACAATTAAAACAAAAGAGGAAATATTTCTTTGGGTGCATAATTGAGATATTGCAGTCCATCATATAATAAAAGGGAATGGCATGTCCATATTTAATCTTATACGATTTACCTACCAATAGACAGATTATAATTTTAGCCATTATTAGATGCTCTATCATGGATACTCAAACATCTTTTATGTGGGGCAATCTTATCTCTTTTGAATATATGCCCAATTTTGGCACTAGTGAGTTCTACAGTGATTATATTTCTAGATTTCTGAGGAAATTTCATAGTACTTTCCAATGTACTGATGTACATTTGGGCCAATCATATATGCAAGTTTCTCTTACCTTCTCAAGAGTGTTTGTCTTGTCATTTTAAGGTATCCATTCCAGCAGGTGTATGAAAATATGTGCTTGAGTTTTCATTGAGTTTTCATAATGATTAATGAGATCAGTCCTTTCCAAATATTTGTTGGATATTTGGATGCTAGTTTTGAGAAGTGTATTGTCACAGAGTCTATTTATAATAGATTTACTTGTGATGATGTTCAACATTTTAAGTTCCTTATATATTCTGCATATTAATTCTTTACTGAGGACAAATATGTACTATTTTTCCAGAGGTTGTTTTAAAATTGTTGTTAATTATCTTCTTTGTTTTATAAACCATCTTTATGTAATAAAAGATAACATCTTATACTACTTAATTATGCATGTAATGATGACTCTATGTTGTGCTTTTATTAAGAAAATTCAAAATACTTTAGAGTAACCAGCTTCTTTTGATTAATAAATTTAAATTTAAAATATTTTTGTAACATATAAAAATGTTGTATCATATCAGCATAGAAGTAATTAAATATGGTAACTACGTATCTTGGGTTTTGAGGTTCAACTTATTTTTGCTGTAGTTTGTAATTCATTAGGTCCTATCTAGATAATTTTTATGTATATGTTTTCCTTGAATTATATGTCTGTCTGTTCAACAGTTGTGTGCTTGGTACCCACTGCAGTCAGAAGATGATGTTAGGTATCCTGGAAGTGGAGCTATGAATGATTTTGAGCTTTTTTGTTGGTTCTGAGATACAAACCTGGTTTCTTCTGTAAGAACAAGTGCTCTTACCCACTGAGCCATCTTTCTAGCCACTATATTTTCTCCCTCCCTCCCTCTCTCTCTCTCTCTCTCTCTCTCTCTCTCTCTCNGTTGGTTCTGAGATACAAACCTGGTTTCTTCTGTAAGAACAAGTGCTCTTACCCACTGAGCCATCTTTCTAGCCACTATATTTTCTCCCTCCCTCTCTCTCTCTCTCTCTCTCTCTCTCTCTCTCTCTCTCTCTCTCTCTCTCTCCTTTATAAAAACTGTTATATCAAATAGCTTAAACAACAGCATTGGATATCACTGTTATCATTTTATCTAAAATATTGTAACATTCAGGTACCATAATACACCAGTAGTAAAAACAGTAGTAATAAATACAGTATTAACAGAAAACATACACTATTTTAAGTGACAAAAAGGCTGAATAAGTTAGTGATTGACACAATTACCATATAGCACATTGACTCTGTGACATGACTCAATGTGTGAAGACACTGCTAGATGACCTGGCTTCTGCCTGAGTAAGCACAACCAGTCAGAAGTAGGCAGAAGAATTCTGTTAGTACTACTGCTGACTTAATTTGTACAGTGAAATAGCTTTGGGGGTCACTGAAAATTCTAGTTTAATGAGGGAGGCTATCTCTCTTGTGACATATTTTTTCCTTCCCAGAGAAGTTAAAGTTTTTCAGAATTTTAGAAAGTCTTAAGGGTAATTCCTAAACTGACTGATAGCTCTGGACCTTGACCACGGTGACAAGATATATATGAATTTCCTCCCATGCTTTATATTTCTCAGCCGAAATAACTATGTAATTATTTTGTAATTATAAGGCAATTATTTGCTGGCAACTACAAGTTTTTCATTTTTATGGTAATTCCAAGCATAACCATATAATTTTCAGGAAAAGAAATAGCTGTGCAATTACTCTGTATTAACACAGTAATTACCAAATATGTCCAGGCCTATTTGTGTCTTTTGAAATAGAGACTCATACACCTGCACACTGCAAATTACACAGTAGCTCTGTGCTCTTTCTTCATGTGGTCAATCATAAGACAAAAGGCAGAAGATTGGTTTTAGTTTTAACATATCACTGTAGTGAGTTAGCAGTTAAATAAAGCATTTTGTCACAGTGGCTTCCCTGTGATTACATGGGAACTGCTTCTTTGTACAAAGCGAACATTGACTTTATAACTGTAAGATGGGGTTGTTCAGTGGATAGAGGTTTGACTTTCAGATAAGTATGTATTGGAATTTCCTTTGCTTTGTTTTCTAACACAAGGACGTGAATGGATGCTTTTCATCATTTGCAGAATATGAATTAGTAAATTCAACAAATATTGTTAAGACTATAAAGATAACTTGTATATGTTATATATTGCTGTGATAGGTTTAGTGAATCAACAATTCATTTTGTAAGCATCTTGGATATGTGTATATCCCAGTCATGTAGTGAGCTAGATCCTAGAGTCATAGGCTGCTTGGGGTCACAAACTGCAGAAGTTCTTTTCTATAGTTCAGAGTGTCCACAAGTTTGAGAAGTGTATGTGAACATGGTTAGAACCAGGTGAGAGCCTTCATGTTGGTTTAAACATGACATTTTCCTTTTGCATCCTCTCTTGGCAGAGAAAAGAAAAAAAAGAAAACTTTCCTGTACTCTTCCTTTTAAATGCATTCCTCTATCAGATCAATCGTTAAGTTCATCCCATGACTTAATTTCCATCCATGCAATTGCCATCAAATTGGGGATTGGGTTTCTGTAGGGGAAATTTGGGAGGAAAAGCACTCACCTCAGACTGAGGCACTAGAAAGCCTGTGATGAAGAAAGCAAGCACAACTCCTGGCCCCATGGTACCACACAGGTACTGCAACTGAAGAATCAAGCTGTATCAACAAAGTTACAATTTTAACTCTACGAAGAGCACTGAAGGGTTGAACACATGCAGAGAAACCATACTGGAGATAACTTGTACCCAGAAAGAGTGGAAAGCAGTCACAGAAACAATTACAGTCATCATCACAACAGCTTTATTTGTAAGGGACAAAAATAGCAACTGAACAGGTGTGCTGCTGTGCATGAAAATGGAAAATAAATGTGGTGACTATATACCATTCAGCAGTAAGTACAGCTCATTAAAATTGGCTTAATTCATTTTATGCAGGTCACTTTTTTGAGCTACTCTCCAAGGAGTGGGACTCAATGGAAAGCCCATGTCCAAAGGTCATATAGTATATATGGTTACATTGTGTACTGTTTTTGAAATGACAGATTTTTTTTTAAATTGTAAGAGCCAGAGGAACAGGGATTTTCCAGTGCCAGTGAAATTTTGTCTCTTAGCAATGTCAGAAGCTACATCTGTAAATTCTCATTAAAATGGCTGCCTAAACATCAGCTAAACATGGATGACACCCATAAACATGTTATTGTAGACTGGGTAGAAAACAGGAGACCTCAACTATGCACAAAGAAGTACAGACAACTAAAGAATGATGAGAGTGCAAGAGATCATCTTCCTTCCACAAAGGATCAACAAGTAATTAGCCACTGAAAACAAGTGACATGGTACCGACTGAGCACTTCCTGTTTATGTATGCAGGAATATGTGCACATGCAACAACTAGTAAATGGAAGAGAGCATGGATTTGAAACAGAGAAAAGTATCGCATCTTAGCAGGGTTTGAAATGAGGAAAGGGAAGAGAAAAATGGTGTAAATTATAGTCTCAATCCTAAAGAATTTATTTTTAAAATTGATAGTTTCGTGGCTGTCACAGGTTGGATGGGCTTTTCTGTGACTATAACAAGGCAGGGAAGGGTTGGAAGGATGTAAGGGTAGACACATAGGACTCAGTTCTCTCAGATCTATTTAAGGGGCAGGCAATAGAGTTTGACCATGCTCCAGTGAGTATAGATAACATAAATTGGACTTGTTTATTTATTTATTTATTTTTTACTTTACTGTTTTTTGGTGTGTTCTTCAGGTTTGGGGGTCAGACAGAAAAAGAGTGGGGAATGAATGTGATAGTGTACATGATGTGAAATCTCAAAAAATCAATGAAAATAATATGTTGGAAGAATACCAGTTTTAAAAAGTTCACATTGATGATCTGAGTTATGTAGGAGAACTTCAGAGACTACCTTGCTTTGATGTGCTGATGTTCATCACTTACCCCATGTCATCCCTGAATAAATTCCATCTTACTCTCAAAGTTTCAGGCTTGGACATGAGCACCACACATAGCACCTATACCATTCTATTAACTATGGAAAAGTTATAGACCAATAGAGACATTAAAGAAATCATAATCATTTAGTGGCTAGAAATCAAATATCTAATACCGTCAGAAATAGCCTATAATTAATAGCATTATATGCTAGCCAGATCAATTCCCAAAGAAATATTATAGTTTAAACTATTAAGCTTACTTTTGGGGTATTGTAGAAAATTGGGCCTTTAAGAGTTTAGAAAAGCCGGGCGTGGTGGCACAAACGTAATTGACAAGATGTGGAGGCAACATTTAGAAACATGATTCAAGTTGGGCTTAGTGGTGCACGCCTTTAATCCCAGCACTTGGGATGCAGAGGCAGGCAGATTTCTGAGTTCGAGGCCAGCCTGGTCTAATGAGTGAGTTCCAGGACATCCGGGACTATACAGAGAAACCCTGTCGAAAAACCACACACACACACACACACACACACACACACACACACAAAGAGTTTAGAAAAATATTTATACAATGTGCTTCCTAGTATATGACAACTGATACCAAATGAAGAAAATAAGATTACTATAAGGATTGTAGATATTTATTTTTAAATGACCCATTTTGCTTTTATCTGAGATATCAAGAGTAGTTTTTCAGAGCTGGGAAAATGGAGTCTCTCATAATTTATTGAAATTCACTTAGTGCCTGTCAGCTATCACAATTTATTGAAGCATTGTCCAGACAAGCCAGAATATAAAAGTAGGACATACTGTAATCTATTACAGAATAAACTAAAAAAAAGGAGCTTCAATTAGACAAAAAATGAGATTGTTTTATGAATATAAAATTAAAAGTATGTCCTATTCTTCATAATATCTTAATCTGAGATAGCCTGAAATTTTAAACAGAATGAATAGAAGAAATTCTTCAAGCTAGTATGTAATTTAAAGTTTTATTATCACTTAAATAAGTCTACAGTGATAATTTTCCTTTCAAATTAAATGATAGATAGCAAATATGGATACTTCCTGAAAAACAGATTATCGGAAAATGTTGCTATTCCCTTGGACCCATAACAATTAGGTAATTTTGTGAACCAAAATAGTTGAAAAGGGTTGTGAACCAAAATAGTTGAAAAGGGTGAATATGTCTTTTCAGGAATCTGCTGCAGCTCAGTGATGCTATCACACACACATTCTAATGTCTGAAGTATCTGGTCAGTTATAAATCAGAAAGAAAAACTTAACTGGCTAGAAAAATTAAGTCATTCAAAAACTAAAAGCATGTCACGTGTTTGTAATTTGCTCAAAGGACAACTGAAGGCAGGATTATGTTACATCTCACTGAGGGCAGGATCATGGTATATCTTACTGAGGGCAGGATCATGATACATCTCAGGGCTTTGCCCTATCTCACAAGATATTTTCAGCCCAAAGAAAATTTGGTTATTTGAATTTTCTTTCCTTCACACATATCCTCTGCCCTAGATTTGGTAGAATGAGCCACACATTTCATAGAAGAACATGAAGCCCTGAAGAAAACAGAGAGAAAATTCTGAACTGTCATAATAATTAACATCAATATTATAGAAATAAGACATGAAGTTTCATCTGTATATGTATATTTGTTTTGCCCTTCACCTTTATTTTTATAACATTTCCAGTATTAAGTTCATGAAATGTAATAAAAAAATTACATTAGACTTCTTTACAAACCATATTGTAGCATACCAAATAAACTGATTTACTGAATAAAATATCTGTACCTATACTATTAAATGCAAGATACTTTATAACACCTTGGATCTGGATATCATGGGCCATTCTTAACTTTGCACTAGACATTACTTTAGAACAGAGTCAATTAACTTCAATACTTCAAAATGTCCATCTGTGACTGACACGTGTTAAAACTTTAAACAAAAGTCTGAGAAACACACTTCACAGGAAATAGTCTATTCATCACTGGCTTTCATCTCAAGGTGTCTGCCAGACAACAATGTACTTCCTCAAACATGCCATGCCCAGATATACATTTTTCTGACTAAAGAGACCAAGGGCTCTTATAGCCCTCTGGTATTCCCCCTGCTGTGGTGTCTGTGGGTACTCAGGTCAGCTGTGTGGCAGGCCTTTTGTTATTCTCAGAACTCAGCAGGAGTATGGTGCAGTTTGACCTCATGTCCTTCCTTCTTTTCTTCCTTCCTTCTCAGTTCATGAATAGAGACTTAATCACACCTGTACAGCTAAACTGCAGGAACATTTGCATGTGTATGCTGCCCTATCCTCCAGGGGCTCATGCTTTTCTGCTATCATAATTGGAGATTTCTAAGAACGGATAATGAGCCTGATGGACACTGTGAAGTGTGAATATTAGGAGACATGGCTGCAACAATATAGTCACTTCTTGTCACAAACACTTATGTAGATGCAAATATATATGATACATGTAAACCTTCTTAACATTATTGGATTATATACTTAGTAGAGAAACACCTTGTTTAAAATGTAGATTATTTTCTGATCTGAGAGAACTTATTATTCTCTTTGTGTTCCTATACTAAGGTGCTCCCGGCTTGAGGGCTCTACAGTAGGAATGCAGGAGCAATAATAGAAGAATAATAGAGAAATGGAAAAGAATGTTAACAATTGTGACAGATTCATTAAGTTGTCTTAATTAAATATAGTATATGAAATGAGACTTGTCTACCATTTTCTTGGTAAGAAGGAGATTTCATAGTTTTATTGTCACTTTTTGCCTTTAGAATTACTCTCATTTGAAACTTAATTTATAAAATACATAAATTCGTATTTAGACTTCTTATTGCTGTTACTAATTATTAGCAATAGTTTTCCTCTTCTCTAAGTTGAGATGGATATGAACTCTTATTTCTTGGTTCAGAAAACAGTGAATTTTTTTGTGTCAGCAGTATAAAGGATAGGTTAGTTAGTGGGTTTATAAAGGCACCTTGCATCCTAAACCTCACAGAAAAATATATCAGGGTCAAGTTACAGGTTACTCTGAGTTCTGAACAAATGTTTCATGGGCTTCTGCCCCATCCCACCCTTTGCTCTCATTTGCCTCCTACCAGTATGAATAATGGGCATATTTGTTTTCTCCTATTGGATACACGGAGTATTTTGAAAACTGCAGGTTAGTTTGCTGTGTGATCCTCAACTTCTGTACCCCAACCCCTGCTATTCCATAAGGAGATATTCGGACATATTTTTTTTTTCTAGTTCACATAAGCATGAACTTTAATACCAGAGATACACCATATACCTATCTATATGTCATGATGCTTTGGAGGGTCATAAGCCATTATATTATCTGAGTTTACTTTGCCTTCAAATACACATTTTTGCTCCATTGGGGGCAATATCTACTACAGACATGTGGCTTTGAGTATTCCTGTTAGAATAATTATGCATGAAACCAGAAAAGATAAGAAAATGATATTATATATCTTAAGCAGTATAACAGCACTATTTTGTGAAAATATATTCTCAAAATTGTGTTATGTATGTTTATGCACAATCTTAGTATTGCTATTATTTAGCATGTGACTACTTTCATTTTTGAGAAATTTACTCTTGTTATTTTTATGTCTGCTAATGGTAAATGAAACTTCCTAAAAATAGGTGCTGCACATAATATGAAAACATTGCAAGCAGAAAACATAGGCATCATTCTGAGAGGCCAAGGCTGATTCCATGACAGCCTTCAAATTGGCAGCTAACAAGACGTGGCCTAAATCTCTGTTTCCAAGAACTGGGAACTTCCAGAGAACTCCTGTTGATACCAGGATTGGCTGAGAACCCAGTGACATCACACCTAGGTGATAGAGACCCACATATCTGCAGCCACTGTAACCGATACACATTCCCAGAATCCACTTGGTTCATCTCCCACCTTTACCTGCAAGTGGCTATGTCACTGTCTAAATAAAAAGCAGACCCCTCTGAACTCCCGCCCTCTCTCCTCCCCCTTTCTTCACTGCCACCTTTGCCCTTTTCTCCCACCACAAACCGCTGCCATGTGGAACTGCTTTGGCCTGGTGTGGTCTGTCTGGACTGAAGCTGTGCTTCTAACACAAGTCTAGATTTCAGAAGCTGCCCCACCACCTGGCCTGAAGCAAGGACAATGGGTCAGCAGTAGTTTACAGACTTCCCTAGCAAGTTTCTAGCTACCACACTCCAATAGTTGAATGTCCATAGAGATGGACCCAATAGATTAACATAGAGGTGACCTACCCCGGAATTCCCTAAGGTGCTTTAAATCAGGCCTGCAACATCAATTGGTTGTCTCTCTATTCTTGTAATGTGAGATCCCAACATGCTGGACTTCTGCAGAGTAAAAATCTTTTTCCATTTACATACTATTTGAGTTGGGGGTGGGGGTGGGGGTGGGGGTATAGTTCTTCAGTGAATCACTGACCCTTACAAATTAAATGTCATTCAGGGACAGAGCATTTATTCCCTAGTTACCAACAAATCTATAGCTGTCTTCCAAGCAGTGCACCAGAAGTTGAAACAAACCCAGCTGTCTAACTCTTCTTTACCTTGAAGACTCTTTCCTACACCTGTCATTGGTCAGTTTAATCAAATTCAGACAGGAAAAGATTCTTTGCCTCTCTGACTGGATACTATGGAGAGTAGGCCTTGAAGATGAGTTGAGATTGGACAACAAGCATTCTAGCATGTCACAAGCACACATAATGCTTTCTCCAATTCTACAATGCTAGCAGTGCTAGCACATTTACCCTGGGTTCCACGCCATCTGAAATCATCTGTTTTCCACATTTTAATAGTCCTAGATATCAAAATATATAATTTAGCCTTTATAGGAAGATTTGGCAATCCTATCCATATAATTGTTATTCACTTGCTAATATCAATGTTAATTACTTAAAGACATTACTTCATATTCTAAGTTCATCCATAATGGCTCTCTCAGGCCTATCAAAATCTGTGTGCATACGAACTATTCAAAAGTGTTCCTAACCATGAAATGTAGTCCCTCGATCTATAGAGTTGACTGCTGAAGGTCAGGTCTTATCTAACAAGATAACATGCAAAAATATACTTTCCTTGAATATGTGCTTTGCAAACTTTATTTTTTGCTCACTTTTTAGCAATTGATTACTGACCTGCTTGCAACCATGCTTTGAAACGAATGGCTGTGTGCTATGGAGCACAGCTGAGCTAGAGCAGGGAAAGATGCTCATTGAAGACACTGGGCTACCATTGCATTCCACTGCTATAATAATATACTCTCCAATCCAGAGCTGCCAAAGAAGATCACCGAAGAAAGTAGAGAACAGATTCACTCTGAAAGAGTCAGTGTAAAGGGAATAAACCAACTTACAATTGCTGCTAAAAGGGATGAAATTAACATGGGCACTATAAATTTTATATATTTTTGTTCTGTTTTCTTTTGCAGACAGGCTCTCTCTCGCTATGTAGCCAGCCATTCGCCTTCTTGACCAGGCATGTCTGTGATTCCCAGAAATCTGTCTCTGCTTCTAGAGACGGGAATTAAAGGAAGGAATGCATCGCCATTCTCAGAAGTGGATTTTAAAAGATAGTTTGCCTATGGTAGTGCAATGGTCCATTGTTCACTGAAGAATGATGCCCCAAACTCAAATAATATGCAAAAGTAAAGAGCATTAATTTTATTCTACAGAAGTTCACCATGTGGTGGGATGGGGTTCTCTCCTTCCAAGATGGAGACAACCAAGATGGAGCTCTTGTAGGCTTGATTTAGAACACATTGGGGGAATTCCAGGGTAGGTGTCCTTTACCCTGCTCCATCTCTCCAGACATTCCAGAACCATTACTAAGGAATGAGAACTATTGCTGACCCGTTACTAGGTGGCAGGTGGCTTTCTGATGGCAATTTCTGACCAGCTGCCTGAAGGCTGGAGTTTTTACTTGCCCAGTTCTTAGGCCTAGTCTCCTGACCACCTATTTAAAGTCTGTCATCGAATCAGCCTCTCTCAGTAGAAGGTAGTTAAAAATTTTAAGAAGGGTGTGTTGAAGTATTCCATTTAGAAGTAGGATTAGGTGTGGTGATGTGACTTAGCAGGTAAAAGCTAAGCATGACAACTACATTTGCATCTCCAGGACATACATAATGGAAGGAGAGAAACAAAGTGGTCTTCCTCAAGCTTTTCTCTGATCTCCATATGTGTGCTCTTGTGCACATGCGCACACACACGCATGCATGCACACACACACACACACACACACACACACACAAACATACTTGCACATAAGACATGCACACAGATATGAATAGAGTTACATTCATATATGCACACAGACTGAATAAATAAATGTAACTTAGAAAACTGTTAGGAAAATTCTATGTAGGACTCCAATTAATTTCTCTCAAAGTCTCATATTTTTGTACTGTACAAGCAACTGCAAACCCTTTATTCCTAAAGTGGCTCTGCTCTCTTTTCCCCGTTGTTTTTTAAGACCTACACTGTCTGTTTACAAACTCCAGAAAATGCCTATCCCAATACAATTCAGTGAACATTTTACCATGATCAACTTTAAAAATGTTTTAGAGAGTCAGACACAGCAACACAAAATTTTAACTTTAACTATTCGAGAGGATGAAACCTTGGGTCAAAGGTCAGGGCTTTTGGGTCACATACTGACACCTTACCTCAGACACCTTAGAAAGCAAAGGCACAGCTGAGGATGCTGTGTGTTTGATCAAAGTGTGAACACTGAGATTTGTTGTTGTTGTTATTGTTATGTACTACGAAAAAGCCGGGTTTAGTTCTATTATGGTTCAGCCTCAGCACATACCTTTATTCCAAGAGCTTTCTGTTTGGGTATTGTAAATCAGATAAATAAAGTCAACCATAGGTTAAGAAGAAGAACATAAGAGTTGACAGGAAGTAAACATATGATTATTAAGAAAAAAAACAAAGAGTAAGAGTCAGAAGTATGAACAAATAGAGAGATGAACAGGAAGTAGAATAGAGGGAAATTAAGGTTTTTTGTTTTTATTTTTGTTTTTATTTTTTTTTTTTGAGAGGGAGATGCTTGGTGGGACTTCAGCCAAGAAGTTGCTTCCTCCACCTGTCTGTGCTAAGAGACCTCGACTCTAGCATCTGACTCCTAAGTCTTCATTGGTAAAATCGAACCATTGTGTTTTTTAAAGTCTCAGCTGAAAGTGTAGATGAATGGTACAGAACTTACTTAGCACATAGGAGTCCTGACTCAATCCCTAGTACAAGAAAAAAAAATGATTTCTATTTTCCTGTATAGAATCTTAGTAAGAAACAGAATCTATACATAGGTCTACATTCTTTTTCAGACAGATTTAGGAAACTGTCACTCTTGACAGTGAGCATTTAGTTAATATCAATGGAAATTACCTTTGGGGCAGACTGTGTAGCTGGATCCTATTGGTTTTGTTAAGTTGCTTCTGTGACCACCTCTTCTAACTTTGAAGTACTTTGGTTGGACCTGATGCAATGGACTGACTATGCAGCTTTCATTTGTAGAGGCCCGTATTTCCTCAGTAATGGCCACTGGTAAGATGCACAAAGAAAACCTCTCTATCCTGCCTATAGGAAGGAATTCCATGAAAAAGACAATGAGTCTATCATTTCGAGAAGGATGCTGGGAATTCAACCATCTGGGCTTTCTTAGCTAATTTGAGATACTTCAAAAAATACCAAAGAAAGCATAGCTAAAAGCTATAGAAAGCGCAATTTTATAGTTCTGGATACTGGAAATCTAAAGTCAAAGCAATACATTGTTGCTTTTACTTAACCCTAACCCTGTGGTAAGATGTTTTCTGGTTCAGAGATACCTTCGTTTCTTGAGGGTTTCTCATAGCAGAGGAAGTAAGGGAGACATATTATCACTGTAGCACCCAGTTCCTTCCTCATCTTGCACCTTTTGCAGCTTCTCCATGACAGTGAATTTCAGGACTTCCTACTGTAGCATTTGAACTCATCTCTAGATCTGTTCTAAGGATCCTAGCATAAGTTGATATTTTCTCCAGTTGCACAAAAAGATCTCTGGCAAAGAGATAGAACTCACACTACATAAACATACATAGACCCAAACATAAAGGAGAGGTAATATATTCACCTAGCGACTCAAAGCAAAAAAGTCAGTCTTAAAGGAGAGAGGTCATAAGCATTAGTTGCTTCCTAATGTGGTTCAGAAAAGATAGAGTCAGGAGAGAAACAGAAAAATGACTTAAAGCTAAAAGCAAGCTCCCAGTTTAAGGTTGACTGATGTGTTTTCACCACAGGGGCTTCCCAGTACATTTCACGTTGTAGTCTATCAGTGGCTAGCCAGGAGTACGACAGATAAAGGACAGAAAATAACATTAGTGCTCTGACCCCCTACTTTGTCTCAAATTGCTAGTACTGAGGACTGAGCTGGTTAGAGCTTTTAAAAGCATCTGCCCACCAAGTCTTTTGACCGGTTCTGTATATACCCAGCTCCCACCAACAGATCTTTCTCTTTTGCACCCACTTCTAAAATAAAGTCCTTTGTATCACTGCAGCTGCTTCTTTGGTTTTGTGCCCACTCAGAGAGAAAGATTTTGTCAATTCTGCCCTGAACACAGCTTTATTTGACACCTTAATCCTAGCAAATCTTACCTCCAATTGATGTCTGATTTCTATTTTATTAAATCAAAGCTTGCATATGGCTGTATGCTTCAGAAGGGAGTTCACCACTTCAATCCAAATGTAATATAGGCTTTAATTACAGGAAGCCCTGTCTGTGTATAACAGACATCTTAAGCTCGAGGGAATCCCAGACTACCTCTTATTCCTTGTCAGAGTTGAGATAAATGAAGCCTTCCTAGCTCCTGACTACCTCTTAGATTTGGAAGGGAAATTTAAAATATTAACTCTTCTTGTGATGGAAGCCACTTGCCTTCAGATTGTTACCACATTTGTCTTAGATGATGTACAATCTGGGAAGAATCCTTACTTTTAGGAGATCTGAGTTCATATTGCAGTTTCATTGTTTATCAGCTATAAAAACACTCCATCTTCCTCACCTATAAAATGAACATAAAACAAGCCAGTCTTGTCTATGTAAAAAGGATGTTTTGAAGAGTGAATAAATGTAAACTTAACTAAGAACGTTGTATATTGAATGTGTAGAGAAAATTTATGCTACTAAAATAGAAGGTGTTGAAGCAGGTGTTAATTTCAAAAGTCTTGGAGAAATTGTATTCTCTGAGGTGTGCAGGAGGTTAAAGAGCTTATTATGTCTTTCATATATTTTAAAATCTTAACATTTTAGTCTTTCATGTTTGTTGCTTGCTTTATTTGTTTACCTTTGTTTTTCTCAGTGAAAGAAAAAAAAACTACTTTCCTGTTTACATAAGAAAGTAGTAGAACCATTTCCCATAGATTGAAAGTCTCATTGGATATGGTTTGTAAAATACAGGGAGAAACTTGAGTTTGACCTTCTCCCTTCTTTAGAACTGTCTACTGCTTTTCTGATAATTGTCACCGCATGCCAGAAACAACCAAAGTAGAAAGGGTTATTGTGACTCATGATGTCAGAGGACTTAAGTCCATCATGGTGGGGAATGGTCAATAGTATGCTTGATGGGAGAGCTTCTCACAGGGTGACTGGACTAAAAACAGAGTTAGTGACTGGAAGGATCCAGAGACAATATACCCTCAAAGGATGGCACCAGTGACCTTCTTCCTCCGGTGTGATTCTGGCTTCTAAAAGGTCTACAGTTTCCCAGTAATGCTATCAGTTAGGGACATAGGATGCAGAATATAAGGTGTAAAAGTTATGCCTGGTTCTGCTTCCCAGTCCCATGTTCCCAGAAATAAGACTGAAACTCAAAATATATTTACACAAACCTTGGCCACATAGCTAGGCTCTAATTCTGACTAGATCATAACTAAAGATAAGCCATATATTTCAACGCACATTCTGCCACACAACGGTCACCTGTGCTCAGGCACTCTGTCTCTGTCTTGTCACAGTTTCCTGGGCAGATCTCCTACTGGCCTCTATCCCAGAATTCTTTCTTCTCCCAGATGGCATAAGCCATAGGTGCTGGGCCTTTTGCTTGACAAGTGATGCATCCATACAATACATACGATATTCTCTCTATAATAAGCTTGTGACACGGCTGCCACAGTGTATGTATGAGATGGGTACATCCAAATTATAGCAGCAATGTTTCTATTTTATTCTAAAATACTTAATGTCTCCACATTCACCATCTCACTTCCAAAGTATCAATAACATCCATGTTGTTTTGTTGTGAGGATTGAATATAACTTGTATGTCCAACGATATTGCTGTCACTTTGTCAAACTGGAATGCCATGGGGTATATATGAGGTCATTTTTTTCATAGCCATTCCTATTACTACAAAATCCAGCAGGGTTCTTCTTACATAATTGTTCTCTAGGGGTACCTACTGCTTTTGTGCTGACATCTAAGGCACAATATTTATTTGTAACTTCTAGTTTGCTCTCAGTTTATTATACACTTTCACCATGGTAAGGCCCTCATAGTTTCTATCTTTGCTTGACTATTGTGACATCTTGTTTTTCTTTCTCCAAGTTATTCTTCTTCATCCACCAATTTTGTTATGAAGCAGAGACCTGAACATAGCACTCGTTTTTTTAGGGGATTGGGGTGGGGTGTTAGGGAAAGAAGAACATGGGATGAAGTGATTAATGTTCTGGTAGTGAATGTCAATACTTAATCAAAAATTACAATGATCCCTTCAAAACAGGGAATCAAGCAGCAGATAACAGGCAATAAAATAGGTATGTAAAAGATAGGGCCTGAGGGTCTTATTATATAAGGTGACATTCAACTACCTATTCTGTTTCTCCATGAAATCTTCTGCTCTTGGGCACGGTGCAAGAAGAAGAATCAGTCAGTGAAAGGAGAACTGACTGACCTGTCAGCACTACATTTTAAGGAATATAATACCTTAAAGAAAGGTAATATTCTACCCATGTAGGATAGGACTTAGTGAGGAAAAAGTTGGTGAAATGCAGTTTGAATACGAAGGTTAACTTTAACTTTACTCTGTCAAGGTCATGATTTTCTCTAGCAACAGCCTGTACCTAAACTGTGCTGGTTTGCTAATAGCTCTAACACTTCCATCCTGAATTTGCTATCACCAGTGAGTTATCTTCTATCTAAAGGCTTGCCCTTAGCTGACCTCACTCTTGAATGAAGGTCACCAGTATTATGCAGAACATAAAAACTCAAGCAACAAAGCCTGGCCCTTGTTGGAGTACTTCTGACTTCTCACAGTGTTGAATGGGAGTTGTTAAAACAGGTTCAAAGGCAGGATTTTGGATTCACACATCCAGCCACTTTTGATGTTTCAGGTCTTTCTTCTAACCAAGGCCAACACTGCATTTAGATTTGTACATGTTCCTGCTGAGAAAGGACAGTTTCCTCAAATGCACCTAGGGCCACTGTGAGACTTTTGAAATACTGCTGAGCCAGGTGTCCAATTGATAGGTTTATTGAGACCATGTTATATAGTCAGCTGCCAGTCCACTTCAAAACTCAATGATGTGCAAGAAATGCAAAAACTGACAGTCCTTTATAAAAGCCATTAGCAAACTCTGTTTGGAGAACTTGTCAAGCATGCTGTAAGTAGACAGGAAAAAACAGCGCGCACATGCATGTGCGCGCGCGCGCGCGCACACACACACACACACACACAAACACACACAGTCTTTGCACTGAGAATTTTAATAGGGAAACATACCATTTTGGTAAAAGTGTGTGGTCTGTGCTACAATGAAGAGCCTAGGCAGCAATGTGGTAGTAATGATAGATATAGCTAGCATTGTGGTAAGTAACCCCTTACATACAAATATGACTTGAAAGGCCTGCCATATATAGACACAATACCTCTAAAATTTCATTTTTTTTCTCACCAGGAAAATCAGAATAACTGTCTTATTTGGTTCTGGCTACCACAAAAGAAAAACCTATAAAAATTTGTTTTATTATGATCCTTGGAGGGAGCAAAGTCCTACATTACATTGCTAACAGAAGAGATTCTGATTTTGGTAAAGGCTCATTTACTGGTCCTTGAATGTGATGCTCTTGTTGTGTCTTCATATCAGAAAATGAGCTGAGCATGCTTCTAGAATATCATAAATTTATGCATAATCAGGGTAGGGGAGAAATTTGTGGCTATACTCAGTCTTGCCATTCTCCTGCCTCAGCCTCATCAGTACTTTGGTTATATGCATGTACCAACAGTTAATCTATGCAATATCTTCCATAATGATACTTAACTCAATTCTCATAAATTTCAGGGCCTTTAGAGACTGAGATCATTTAAGCATTTTATAGCTATACTATGTATACCCTAACAATTAGTTAGCCAAATAAATAAGAGGGTTTTATTATCTTAGAGGGTACCCTAGAAACATAACGTGGCTTGACAATGTACTGTGTCCCTCTTTATTTCTAGTTAATTTCTATTATTCTCTCAACTCACTTATCATCTGTCAAAAGAGGACTTCTGCCATGTTTGTTTGTTATCCAGTTCATCACTAGACTTGACTTTTATACTTTGAAATAACATTGTCATTGCAATTTTCACCAGCAGTTATACTGTCCCAGTATCTGAGATGTCCCCATAAATTCTTGGAGTATAAGCATGAATATTCTCCAGCCTCTCTGCTTTTATGGGGTTACTGATGGGGGGTGACCTTTCTAATAAGGTAGCAACTGTTATTTCAACCTTACCATTCCCCTGCCCCAGTCTCACCAGTCATCAATCCTTTGGTAATAGGCCTGTGCCAGCATGGTTAATCTATGCAACCTCTTCCATAGGGACACTGAACTTAATTCTTGTGACCTGATTACATCTTAAAGTCCTGTATCATAACACTTCACAGTGAGGACTGTTTCAACAAGTGAATTTGGGGAAGACATTCAGTTTAAAGCAATAACACTTTCTGTTTCTTCTTTGGAGAATTCTTGTATGTGATTCTTTAAAAATACATAAAACTGGAGGATTATGTATACATTAGGTGATGTATACATCTATAGAAAGAGAGCTTATCGTTGGTGTCTCCTTGGTTAAAGGAATAAACAGAAAATAGGGTCAACTGGAGACATCATTGGTACCAAATAAACTAAGTTCAGGTGATAAAAAAGAAAGCATGATGTATAAATTTCCATCGCACTACATTTTGGAAATACTTAATACATTAAGACAGAGATTTAGACTGGGTGTGCAACTTTGATGGTTAATATAGGGGAAAGTTGCAACAATTTCTTACATCTTCTTGTAGCCTGTAATCCTTACTAAAGGTACCTTTTTAAAAAAAATTAACAAACAGAAAATAGTAATAAAGGATTACTATGTAAGAGAGCAGAATTACTAGGAAATGAAGTGTGGAGATATTACATAGGCATAAGTAAATGAACAAATTAGAGAGTTCACTTTTCTTTGGTCCTAAGAACTCTATGCAGTACATCTATTTAACATGTCTCTCACTTCTCATACCAATTCTATTTATTTATAGATATATCATGCTACTCAGTTTAACCTTGCTTTTAATGTAGCTAGTAAAATATACAATACAATCTTTACAAATTACTGTAAGAAAGTACCCTCAAGACTTAAAAATTTAAGACTCTGTATAGTAGGCATTAGCTTAATAAAAAGTTATTTACTATGGGCAATCCAATCATACCACACATACCACACAAACACAAGTAGACACACACACACACACACACACACACATATTTAATCAATGCCGGACAAATAAAAAATATTATACTTAGAGAAACAGTTATTGTTTTAAGTAATTTAATCAGTAAAGCAAGATTTGTTTTGTTTCATAAAGAATTAAAATGACTGAATGACATTTTCCAAAAAAATGTCTATGGTTATTCATCACATACGTCACTTCTGTGAACTCCATAAAAGGAAAAAATTAAAATCATTTTTATCCCTAAAAGGATATCTGCATTTCAGGACCTTTGGAGACTGTGATCTTTGTGGTTTACCACTGTTTCTAAGCCTGAAGACAAGATCCACCCCACTGGAATGAGTGCCTGAAGCCAGATGTGCTCCTGACAGGGTTGCCTATACTCCATCAGCTTCATGCTGGGAGTGCTTCACTGTTGAGGTTCTGTGCATCCAGTCCTGATATTTCTGATTTCCTCATTTAGAAAATCAAGTCACACTGGACTAGTCTTAGTTTTAAAAAACAGTGCAATGCAAAGCCTTTGATGTCTCTTGTTATTACAGCTTGGGCCACTAATTAATTTCTGAAAATTCTGTTAATAACTCCCCTAAGACACAGTGCTTACCAAAGCTATTTAAAAAACAAAAATACAAATGATAGAAATTGGCATGAAGTAGAGGAGAAAGTGTGCAGATGTGGAGCACACCAGACCCAGCACAGAAGGCCCCACCACTGTCAGGATTCAGTTAAATAAATAGTACAAGTAAGACACAGAAATTGAGTAAATAATTATTCAATTAATAAAATAAATGTGAACCTCTTGAAAGGTGTAAATATTTAACTCTAAGGGGAAATGTTTGAGGACACCATGAATATTTACCAATGGCATACATATTTACATAGATTTATTTAGTAAATGACCAGATTTATTATAGTTATACTTACATTGAATCATTCTTTGAATTTTTATAAGCAGGTTGAAGTTTCCTAATTAATTTAGTAGAAGGTTCAGAATGACCACTACAGACATAATTCTGTCTGTTCCTAACTTTGTTCTTCATCAGATATACTGATATGTCTCTGAAAGATAGAATGTTTAGTCTTTATTGGCTGGAGCTACCATTAAAAAAGGCATTTTGTAAAAGCAAGTTCATATAGCTGTATGTTTGATTTTTTTTCAAAACCTACATTTAACGTGTTCTTAAATGCTTTAACCTCCCTTCAAGTCCACTATCCACCAGAGCAAGTGGAAAAGAAAGGTTATTAGATGACAGGGGAAGTGGACCTGCTTAGAAATTGTTCTTTGGAGCAAATCCAATCTCTGTTGTCAGGAAATCAGCAGTTCAGTTCACAGGAATCAGCAGTGGCAGCTCGATCTACTCCCAAACACATCACAAATACACTAGTGACCCAGTTCAGTAGTGTCAGGAGAGCAGACACGACCAAGCAGAAGCAGCCAGGCCTCATCTGAATCTGCATGAGTCAGCAGAGGTGGCCAGGACCGGGGGTGGGGGGGGGGGGGGGGTGGGATGCTAGGAGAACTTTTCTGTTGTGCCCCTCTCAAGAGAGTGAAAACCAGTGAGAAGATGTTATAACAGTGAACAAAGAGGCTTTGCAAAGCTAGCTATGCAAGCCTTCCATCACTGTCTGTTGAGCCCTATTTATACTTACTCCAAACATCATGTGTCCTCCCATAGGGCTTGCCTCCATGTGAGTCTGTTTTGGCAAAACTCCAGAGGAGTCTGTATCAGCTGCCATCACTCTGCCAATCAGCCTGAGTCTGAGGAAGCTGCAAGAAGCTGCTGGAACCTCAGGAGCAGTTCTTTGTCAAGTTTCTCTCTATGGTGTCACCACAAGCAGAGCTCAGCAATGCAGTGTAAGGCAAATCAATACATGAGTGTCATTAGCAAAGAATCCTTTATCACGCATCCTTTCACATGTTTACTTTAGCAAAATATCCTCTCAGCTGTGTCTGCTTCAGTGAAATATTCCTTCATGTGTCTGCCTTTAGCAAAATATCCTTTCACCTGTGTCCACTTCAGGAAAACACCCTTTCACATGTCTGCCCCAGTAAAACATCATCTGACACACTGATTTTCCAAAGAAATCATGTTTCTACTTCATAAAGTATCTATTATAATCCATACATCTAGCCCAAATTTTACATACCATAAAATTTAAAACTTAGAATTAATATACCTTTTGTACTTCATTTTTATACAAAATTTCCAAATAATATTATCTTTAACCATTTTATAGCTATACTACATATACTCTAAGTTTAATGTCTTCAGTTAGCCAAATAAATAAGAGAATCTTTCTTTTATCATCCTAGAAAATATCCTAGAAATGTAATGTGGCTGGTCTATGTACAGTGTCTTTCCTTACTTTATTTCTAGTTATTTCCTAGTATTCCCTCAACTTAGTTATCATCTGTCAAAAGAGGACTTCTGCCTTGTCTGTTTGTTATCCAGTCCATCACTAGCCTCTATTTTTTACTTTAACATAACACTGAGATCACAGCTTTCACTGCCAGTCATACTGTTCCCCGCAACTGGGCTGCCCCCAGAAATGCATGGAGTGTGGGTCTGGATGTCATCAGTCTGCCTGCTTTTATGGCATTACCGTAATTATCACATAGCCAGAGTAACCTTTTTAATACGTAGCCAGTGGTACTTCTCCAGGACTTATTTTTGCTTTGTTTGTTTTTCTGTGTAGCCCTTGATGTTCTGGAACTCATTCTGTAGACCTCACTGGCCTTCAACCCAGAGATCTGTCTTCCTCTGCCTCCAAATTACCGGGATTAAAGGCATTCAACACCACCACCTGGCTTCCAGGACTTCTTATTCTGCATCAACTCCGGTCCTTTGTGGTCCAGGACTCTCCAGTGATACACCATAATGGTATTTAATGCACCCATCTTAAGAATTAGTTATGTTTACTCTTTCTATAAAAGAGTATTGTTTTCAGTGACTTCGCTCAATTAAAAGTAAATTTTGAGTGCTTTTTTTTCCCCTTATTTGTTTCCTTTTTAACTAAAATATACCCAAAAGGGAAGCGGCACAAAGAGACAAGCAGGAGCTACAAATTAATACTGTCTGGTGCTCAAGAAATCCCTCTACTTGCTTTATTAATATTCTTGTGCAGATACACTCCTGCTTTCACACTGCATGTGACTGCTAGTTTAATGCTTGCATTCCTACACTCTACAGACATGAGCCAGAGTTCAGAGACCATCATGTGTCCGCTTATTTGTACCCTCAGTGTTTCCTACATGTCTCATTTGTAACAAGTAGATAAATGATAAATTATACATATTACTCAAGTGAATTAATGACAGGGAAATTGTAGGAACCATATCATTTTATTTTCAATATGATTATGATATTACTTTAGATGTTCATATTTTTATAAGTAATAGATTATATATTTTTATTAGATATTTTCTTCACGTACATTTCAAATGCTATCCTCAAAGCACCCTATACCCTCCCCCCCCACCCGCCCTGCTACCCAACCAACCCACTACCACTTCCTGGTCCTGGCATTCCCCTGTACTGGGGCATATGATTTTCACAAGACCAAGGGCCTCTCCTCCCATTGATGGCCGACTAGGCCAGTCTCTGCTACATATGCAATTAGAGACACAGCTCTGGGTGGGGGTGGGTACTGGTTAGTTCATATTGTTGTTCCTCCTATATGGTTGCAGATCCCTTTAGCTCCTTGGGTATTTTCTTTAGCTCCTTCATTAGGGACTCCGTGTTCCATCCAATAGTTGACTGAGAGCATCTACTTCTGTATTTGCCAGGCACTGGCATAGCCTCATAAAAGAGAGCTATATCAAAGTCCTGTCAGCAAAATCTTTCGGGCATATGCAATAGTGTCTGGGTTTGGTGGTTGTATATGGGATGGATCCCCAGATGGGACAGTCTATAGATGGTCCTTCCTTCTGTCTCAGCTCTGAACTTTGTCTCTGTAACTCCTTCCATGGGTATTTTGTTCCCCATGCTAAGGAAAGAAGTAGATAATGTATTTTTAATCTGTACTCTTTAAAGTGTCTCCATGAAACAATCCAAATTTTACATTATTTCTTTTTTTTTAATGTGTACCTTATTTTAAAATTCAGTAACCTTATTTAAAAGGGCAGTATATTGACTCCTCCCTACAAGTGGAATATAATTTAGCAACAATCATTCTAATCTACTCTGCTATTCAAACATTCATGTAGCATTTTCTGTAGGTTTATGTGAAAAGCAAAAAAATGCAATGAGTAACGTCTGTCAATGAAATGGAGCATCTGTGAAGTCTTCCACTTACCAGCTAGTTTCTTGCTAGAAGCACTCAATTAAAAGTAGAACTGCATATTTGTGTTTCTGGCCCAAGGCAGATTCTCTCAAGAAGAGCTGGCCATCCTTATAGCTGAGAAACAGACGCATGTTAATTCCAGGTTGTCTGTGCAGCACTGCCATGTCTTCCCCAGTTACAGCTAGTTTAAGAGAACCCAGGGATTCCAGTACTCCACTAAGAGAACTGCAGGTGCACAAAAACATGAAACAATAACATACAGAAATGACACATTTTTAGATCTCTTCCAGTTGAGCCCTGGGCTAGGACACTGTGTGTAGCTGATGGCCAATGTAGACAGCTGTGTTAGTCACATTCTTCTTGGCTTACCTTGGTTTAAGCCAATAGGATATTGTGTAGAGCCTCATATAATATGTAATTAAAATACTCTGTTCTGTAAATTCACCTGCACTTAGCTGCTGGATTCTGAATGAGAATGTAATGGATCTCTCTTTCCTTTAGATCATCTATTTGCTAAAAAATTGTAGGGTTGTCACTGAAAGTAAGTGTAGCATCTATATATATCTAAATATCTCTATATATCTAAATAGCATGTATATATCTAAATATATATTAAAGATCTCATTATCAACCCAGCTTTTTCTCATACAGTAATTCAAATGAAATGATTTTTAACATAAATTGAGTTTAACCCATGTATCTCTCACTGTGATGATTATACAAGAATATAAATTGTTCATTAATAGAATAGCTTTAGATATAGACAAACTCTTTGACTTGCTTATTCCTTTTACTGAATGCCTCTTTGGTTCCTCTATCCTAATTCTGTCTTCTCATATAAAGTTAATTTATATCTGGGTAAGGAGACAATGGCTTTGAGTTGATGCTTTTGTCAGACTTTCAGCAAGTACTCAACCAAAACAAATCAAAGCAAGGAATGGATAAATTATTAAATATATTATATTACATTTTCAGATGCCAAGTCTGAAGTATATGACTACATATGTTTGCATTCTAACACATTAGTAATCAACAGATATTTTTGCAAGCTTATTCTAAGCATCAGGAATACAATAAGATAAATAGCAGATTCAATGCACTGCTGCAAAATAACAAAGGACACATGAGGAAGCACTTGCTAATAAGAGAAATTGTGAAAATAGTGCATGACTCTCTCATAGCCTTTACTCTTTGCTACACACTATCTTTCATATTATGTGTGCCTTCTAGCTATCTATCAATCTGTCTGTCTGTCTATCTATCTATCATCTATATATATATATATCATCTGTCTATTCATCTGTCCATTTGTCAGTTTGTCTGTCTATCCATATTTCATTTGTCTACTTATCATCTATCCCAATCCCTTGGTGATTTATTTTTCTCCAGGGACAAGAGAGTTTATGCATTTCCCATATTGTTCTCTCTGGTTTTGACATGAAATTATAATTCTGACTCTTTGATCTCAGAGTATATATTATTTTAAAATTTATATCACTTTATTTAATTATTTATTTGAGTATGTGCGTGGATATATGTGCATGCATGATTGGGAGATCAGAGGACCACGTGGGTGATGTTTCTCTCCCCAAATCATTGGATTGAGGGATCAAGTTCAGAGTGGCAGGAATCAGGTTCACAGCCTTCTTCTTCTTTTCCAGCTACTCCCGTTCCTCTTCTCCTCCTCTTCCTCTTCCTCTTCCTCTTCCTCCTCTTCTATTCTTCCTCTTCTCTTTTTGAGACAGGGTTTCACTCCATAGTCCAGGATATCCTGGAACTCACCAAGTAACCCATGCTGATCTCAAACTTTATTGCAGGTCTGCTACCTAGGTCTTTAAAGTGCTGAGATGTGAACCACCACATCCAGCTTCAGAGGTCCTTCTTGCTTTATTGTCCTCTCCAAAAAAAAAAAAAAAAAAAGGATAGTGCTGTAGATAAAGATAAGCAGGGTTCAGGGTTCTGCCTGCCTCTGTTAAGTGTGACAGGCCTACTTCATGTCTTTATTATAGGGAATGGGGCTTTAGTTATTCACATTTTTCTTTTCTTTTAATATACTTTATTTAGTGCCAGGGATCAAACTGTGAGTTCTTTTCATACTGTATATATTCCACAAACCAAGGCCACGTCCCCAGCCCTTCTTTTTTAATAAGAAGCCCCATCCATCCACATCCATGCATTTTCCCCCCAGGAAGCACTGCCTGGTATTTTAGATACTGCAAAAGTTGCCTCAAGAGAGTTGCCCAAGACATGGATCACCAAACATATGAAAGTATGTCAATGAGAACTGCAGGACTGAGGATGAGTTTCCAAATAGAAGTCTCTTGATTTTTCTGTGACATGAAGTAGGCCTGTCATACTTAACAGAAGCAGGCAGAACACCCTCTGCATTTGCATTCATCATTGTTAAAGGGATCACATTTCATACTGTTGACACGCCTGGTTCTTGTCAATGTGAGATGTATACAGCCTCATGAACTAACTCTCCTCCCTCACAGATTTAATTAAGTTAATTGCATACCATGACTCTCTTTCTATCTGCTTGATTAGTGTCCAGTGAAAAATTGATTGTTGCCCAATCCCTCGGTGATTTATTTTTCTCCAGGGACAGCAGACCGTACTGTTTCTTCATATTCAGTATCTTTGTGATGGAGATGTTGGTAAGCACTTTCTAAAAGCAAAACTGAAGACTTTATAATAAATGTTTACCCATTTTGATGAATTTCCTCCTGCTCAAAATCACTATATGAGTATCTTATTTGTTAGTAGCAACAATGTATCATTAAGTTCTATATGTCAAAATGTTGGTTTTGTTTGTCATTCTTTCCACAGTCAGTATCACATAATAATTAAGTACTCTAACCCCGAAACACAGTTTTTGGCAGTACCTGTAAGCTGTATGAATTAAGGCATACAACTTAACCCGTCTGTGCCTTGTTCTACAACTATAAGACAAGAAGAATGACAAGCTCTGTTTCATAAGGCTGCTGTGAGGATCATGTATGAACACATATAAAATACTTAGCATACATCCTGAAATAGTGTAGAACTTAATAAATAATAATGTTCACTCTTTTGTATTTATTTTATAGCTCCCTAGGGGAAGTCAGTTAAACATATGTTATGTACTTATGCTTAAGAAAAAGCAGGAGAAAATGTGGCTTGGGAATTTTAAAATCAGCAGCACATTGTGTTATAAAAGAATAGAAAATATATTGATTCTTAGATGCTCTGAGAAAAATATATGCTCCAGTGTGCACATTATCATAGCCCTTTGCTCCTATCAAGAATAATACTTACTTGAGGGCAAAGGTCAGAGTTTTTCAATTTTTTTAATTAAAAATTAGTTTTAAAGGGTTAGAGACTTGCCTAGAAGATTTTTACAAAATGAGACTAGGTTTACTGTAGAGACATAATGAATAGGAGCATATTGACTCTGAGATGACTTTTGCCATGTCACTCTCCGGCTCCAAGAAATTAATAGTGACAGATTTTTTAACTTAACTTCAAAGATATAATTTGACTTACCTTTCCAAAGTTCCTTCTCTTAGATTCAACAAAGAGCATGATTCCTCTCAGTTTTTAAACAATGTATGCTGTTATTTAATTTTATAAAATCCTTATTGTTTATTAATTTCATATATATATGTGTGTGTGTGTGTGTGTTATGTGCTTTGATTAAATCTACTCTCCATTCCCTCATTTCCAATTCCTCTCTATTTCTCCCCAAAATTATTCTATCTGAATTTGATAGTTTCTTTGTTTGCTTGTCTTTTCAAATCAAGGAGTATACTTAGCACTGCTAGTACATGAGTGGGTATGAGGACATTCACTACAGTGCGGATGGCTTCTCAGGTGCCATGTCGTCACAAAAGCTGACTTTCCCTCTCTGAACAGCCCCCAACTGCCAATAGGTCCTCAGCCTCTTTTTTCACAAAACATACAACATACAACAGTTATCTTAGTCTCTTGCTGCTGTGAACAGATGTCATCACCAAGGCAACTCTTATAACGACAACATTTAATTGGGGGCTGGCTTACAGTTTCAGAGGTTCAGTCCATTATCAAGGCAGGAGCATGGCAGTGTCTAGGCAGGCATGGTGCTAATGGCTCTTCATTTTCTTCTGGAGTCCACTAGGAGAAGATTGACTTTCAAGCAGCTAGGTAGAGGGTATTAAAGCTCATGCCCACAGAGACACACCTACTCCAACAAGGTTACATCTTCTAATAGTGCCACTCTCTGGGCCAAGTATATACAAACCATCACAACAGGAAATAACTCTCACTTGAAAAGTAAAAACAAATGTCCTTCCCATCAAATCTAAAATTACCCTTTCAATATTGGACCTCAGTGGGCTCCACTATATTTCAAAGAACTTTCTAAGTTAATTTTACCTGTTCAATAATTTGATAAACATTAGAACTAATTTGGTACTTGTCAGATGGAGTTAACCTAGATACAGGTCAGGAATGAACATGTTTGGTGAGGTATCTATGTTGAAGACTAATATTAAGGCCTCCTCCAATGGATACAGAAAATGTGGTACATTTACACAATGGAATACTACTCAGCTATTAAAAACAATGAATTTATGAAATTCTTGGCCAAATGGATATATCTGGAGGATATCATCCTTAGTGAGGTAACCCAATCACAAAAGAAGTCACTAGATATGCACTCACTGATAAGTGGATATTAGCCCAGAAACTTAGA
>NC_034604.1:13452980-13454785 GCF_900095145.1 Mus pahari | reverse complement strand
CCCTTGGTCTTGCAAACTTTATATGCACCAGTACAGGGGAACGTCAGGGCCAAGAAGTGGGAATGGGTGGTTAGGGGAGCAAGGTGGGGGAGGGTATAGGGGACATTCGTGATAGCATTTGAAATGTAAATGAAGAAAATATCTAATAAAATAATTAAAAGAAAAAAAAGGCTTCCTCCAAATCGAATGTTGTACAATGTTGATTATAGTTTGATCTCAACTCAAAATATGGACTAAGGTTTTAAACATTGCCTAACTGCTTTACCGAGAGTCTGCCCCATAGTACTATATCTTAACTATAAATTGATACTATAACCTTTCTTTTTATAACCCCATTATATAACATCTGCTTAAATCAAGGAAGGGTTAACTCCAGGCATATCCTAGATATTCCTTTGTTTTGATTTTTTAAAATAAAACTTGTACAGATAGAAATATGTTCTCCACTTAATGAGCCATATATAAATTATCATATGCCTAAAAATAGGTATAAATATGCAGCAACTATGCAATGCAGTAGAGAGAACAGTTTGAATAGCAAACTGGTTATTTAAATAACTGTCACCAATAGTTTATTCTTCTACTAAGAAAAAATTATCCCATAGATTCAAATTCTTGCCAAATTCCAAACTGTTGGCATGAATCATAGCAATCTGGGACTACATCCCTTGTTGTCCCAACTTTTCAAAAGTTTACCTTATCAAGCTAAATTACTTAATTAGTTTTGAACAAAGTAGGAGGCAGAGTGTGTCTGAGCTATAGATCTATAACTAGCAACAAAATGAAGTCACTATAACTGATTTATTAAATTTTTTATCCAACCAAGATCATCTAATACCAAGCATCTTATGTGTCAAAACTGAAAGGAAGGCGAAACATGTGTGTATGTGTGTGTGTGTGTGTGTGTGTGTGTGTGTGTGTGCACGTCCATGCACACACACACATGCATAAGTATTTGCCTGTTCATGGGTGTGTGTTAGATTTTGAATATCTGTCTCTCAAATCTATGTAGTTTAAGACTCGTGATCTTAAAATGACGGATAGAGCAATCTACAACCTCATCTTATTGATAAAACTGTGCCAGCTGCCATGCCTGTCATAGTAACCCTGTTGGGAATTTCCATACTATTATTGCAACTTATAACTATGTTATTCATGCTCTCTCTTCTTATGTATCAACTTTCTCACTAGCACTGAGCCTCCATTTCTTCTTTTCTAAAGAGAACCATTTGCTCTTTGAGTTTCATACTGACAATACCTCTCAACACATCTGATCTAGATGTATGTGTTGAAAGAACATTTAAAAGCTTTCACAACACAACTTTTCCTGGCCATGCATTAGCACACTTATATTGTTTATTTTTTCCCCCATGAATCTATGAAGTAGGAATTCTGGAGGAAATTAATTCTGGTTATTTCTGGAGGAAAGAGGACTGCCTTTAGAAGGTTTTCTTTGTCCTGTCTTCCATTGCATTTCCCTTCCCATCAACCCATCTTCAATATATACATTCTCAATATACACATCCTCAATTAATGCATGAACATGGTCTACATATTAACAGAGAAACTTTTAAAGCACTTCTTACTCCTTGAGAATCATCATTCTCTCTGAGCTTAGCAGGCACCAGTGTTCCAAACTAACCTAGCACTGCATGAACAGGAGCAGACTTTCATAGACATAGTTTTGTTTAGAGGAATCTCACAATAACCTAAGTCACAGGACTAGGTTGTGTTTATGTATTTTGGAATATATGTATAGGCATATATATATATATATATATATATATATATATATATATATATAT
>NC_034604.1:13428141-13452959 GCF_900095145.1 Mus pahari | reverse complement strand
ATATATATATATATATATATATATATATATATATATATATATCAACAATTAATGAAAAATTGGGCCATAGATTTGAAAAAATGAGTATATATATATATATATATATATATATATATATATGGAAGATTTGAAAGAGGAAAGTGGAGGAAAATTTATGTAATTATAATCTAGAAGCAATTAATTTTAAAAGAAATTTAAAGTCATCGTTAAATAAATTCTGTCATTATTTAATAAGCAAATGTTAGTCTCCAAGGTCCAATCTAAGAGTTCAGGGAACACCCACCCTATTCCATGGTACGCTCATGTGTTCCATGGTACATTACCCTCCTCCATGATATACCTGCTCTAATCCATGGTACACCTACTTACTCTGTGAGACACCCACCCCACTCCACGGTACACCCACACTTCTCTGTGGTACGACCACCTTAATGCATGTCACACTCACCCCACTCCATGGTACACTGTGAAGAGATCCTTGATCCTTGAACTTTTCTAAAATTTCTGCAAATGCTCTACATTATAATTCACTCAGTTCTTCTTGATTTATTTTGTAGGTTTTACTTGGAATATAAAAAAAACAAAATCCATAAATCAAAACTGTTTAGAGATTTATCACAAGTAAGTGTTTGAAGAAATATGCCTGTCGTGAATGTGATTAATGCACCATGTGTAGATGCATTCAACATTATATTTGATGCCATTCATAGGTACAACATTCATGTATTTGTTTAATAGGTATAAATATAAGTAAACCAATTTTATCATAGTTCATTAGGTTTAAACATTACTATTAAACATATCTGAGCCATTTGTTTAAAAATATAATACCAGAATTGAGACTTCGCATAGGCCAATTCTCATAAACACTGACAGGTACATTGCTGAGATATTGTCTGTGGGTCCTCAGCTAACAAATGAATCAATACAAGAATTTATCATGTTGAAAGTGAGTTAACATCAGAAAGAATATAACCCATGCTACTCTCCAGCCCATTCGGTACCTCCTGCTTGGAAATAAGATCCTGTCTGCTGATTCTTGCTCTGAACCCCCAGGCACCCTCAGAAAGCTATAAACAGATCCCCAATTTTGCTACATGGACACTGACACCTCTCTTCAAAGCCTCTGTCATGCTGTCTGTCTGGAGACAAGGCCTAGACTCCCTTTGAAGCTCTCTGTCTTTCTATCTGTTCATGCTATTACTTCTTCTAATGGACTCCTTCAACCCAAGGGATTCACCTTGATGTCCTCTTGAATATCCTCTCCTATCTACCAATTTGAAACAATATTCTCTTGAATATCCTCTCCTATCTACTGATTTGAAACAATATTCTCTACCTAATGAATAAATTGTCTATTTTGTCATGTCTTTGGATTTCCTTTACTTATATATTTCTGTCTGTATGATGAGAATTCGTACCCTGCTCTGGTGACATTGCTTCTCTCTCATCTTGAAAGATAGCAAAAGAAATAGAAAAACAATAACATCAAACAGTCATTTCACATTTTTACAGGAATAAACTATGTGTCTTAATTGAATAAATATTATTCTGTAGTACTAGTATTCTACAAGTTTGACAGCATTAAATCCTCTGTGTGCAGAAAAACACAATAAACACAGAAAGTAACATTGCCAACTAGGCTTCTACTTGCAATCTGAGTCTTTTTGTGATGACCTAAAATAAACTCTTCCTAGGAAAGAGAATAATTACAGTGATGGAAAAGAGGAAGGAGAAGGGGGAGGAAGAGGAGAAGAAAGATGAGGAGGAGGAGGAGGAAAAGAAGGAAGAGGACAAAGAGAAGGAAATGGAAAGGAAGAGAGGAAGAAAAAGAAGAAAGAGGAGAAGGAGGAGGAGGAGGGGAGAGGGAGAGGTCAAGGGAGAGGGAGAAGAAGAAGAAGAAGAAAAGTTGCTGTTAGGTGTTGTTGTTTGGGAGCTGAAGAGGTATCAGAAGTTATGAGCACTTTCTTCTTTTGCAAAGGACCCAGGTTTGGTTCCTAGAACACACAGTAGGTTGTGAAGAGCATGGAATTCTAGTTCTATAGAATTCAAGCTCCATTTATGGCTTCCACAGGCACCTACTCCTATTTGGATCACATACATCTCTTCAGGTAGACACAAATGCTCACAAAATAAATAAATATTAAACAAAAGAAGTTATTTAAATCATATCTATGCTATTTGCTTGCATTATGTTTGAAGTTACAGTTGTTATGGAGAAAGAACAGATCTGCTTGCATAGCAGTGGTATCTCTGAAGAGTCACTGACTGTAAACATAGTTGCCCTTTAGTTATTATTGGGCACCATAATGCAATGCCCTCATATTTCATTTTTTCTATGTAAGATAAAATGAAATGAAATGAAAAAATATTAAGGATATAGATGTCTGTGTTCTGATCTATGGGATAAGGTGATAAAAATATCCTCTAGAGTGTCCTGTAAAAGTTTCTCAGGAAAATCTTTGCCTTCCTCCCCTGCTGCTGCAGGAAGAAAGCATGCAACCTTTCATGATACAGTCACACACAGAGAAACTTCATTCATCCTGGATTAAACATGGAATAACTCAGAAGTAGAACAGAGGTATGCACACCTAAAATTCTAGCTCTCCCAAAAACCCAAGGCAGGAGCATATGGATTTTGTGTCTACATAGTGAAAGCCTGTTCCATTTCAAACAACAACAAAATACCTATAAGTAAGAAGAAAACAATGGGGGTTGGAAATTTACATTTCAGGGAAGCTCAGTCTATTCAGTTCATTTGATAACTTGTTGGTTATCATAAGATGAATTTAGTTACAAAATCAATTTAGTTACTAAGTACCTGTTACATAAAGCTAATATCGTGTAATGTCTTACAAAGTTTCCTGGATCTCTGATGATCTCTCTGGCATAGGTTTTTTTGTTTAACTTTGGAAAAATCATTTTGAGGAATCCTAAGAGACAGCCCAGAAGAGTTGCTCCAGGACAGTGTTCTTGCCTTTGTGGATTAGCTGTCTCTCTCCCTGTCCTAGGCTTCCCATCATTCTATCACATAGAATAGCTCATGCACTTAATCCTTTTCACTTGTCCCCCAGCTCTCTAACTACAAGATCCTTGACAATACACAATGCATATTTTAAATTGTTTTTCATTGTCAATTGTCTAGTGTATGGTTGTCCCATAAAGGCAAAGAAGACTTCGTGGGAAAAAATAAAGAAGAGCACAGATATACCAAAAGAAGGTTTAAATACAGAAATGTTTTTCTCAGCATTAGTAGAAACAACTGTCTTTCCTCAATCAGCATGTTTATGACCGTACAGCCCATGACTTCCAGGACAGGAAATGGGAAGTTGACGAGACCTCCTGCTTCCACTTCTTATATCATTGTCTTAATATGTGAATGGCATGTCTGTCTGGGAATCAACAGATAGTGTAAAAGCACTTACAAACACTGCTGACACCAAGGGAGAAAGATCATGTAGGAAATCACAGCACACATTTCAAGTTCCTGCTCACTTCTGTGGCACGTGGACAAGCATTTGATCATGATGGTCACACCACCATTCAGGGTTGGCTATTATTGGTTTATACTTACTGTTTTAGGATAGTACCAGTCACAGAAAAGATGTACTGAATCCCCAAATTTCTAGTACTATTAATTTGGGTTTGAGGGGGGAAATTGTATGACTTTGTTAAGACAGAGTCTTGTTGAGTCTCATTGTTCTTCATCTAAAAAATTAGGAGCAGAACTCTCTCAACTTGCAAAATCTCTGATTTTATGAAAGTTCAATCAAATGCACTTGCTTTAGATGAAAAACATACATTTTACACTAATTTAGAAAATCACCTTGGTTAAGTTTGTTATGATGTTGATAACTTGAGGCAGGTCACAAATGTGTATCCCATGATTATGCAAAGCAGTCGCTCTCTTGCTCTCTCTCTCTCTCTCTCTCTCTCTCTCTCTCTCTCTCTCTCTTGCCATGTAGTCATTTTCATGTGGTTTTGAAAGATGACAGTTTAAAAAGAACATGATTCAGAGTCTTCAGCTGATGACTTCAAAATTATGTGTGTTGAAAATTGAAGATCAGAAAGTTTGCTCCTGCTATTCCATTGAATATCGAGGACCCCTATGTTTGCTATGAAAAGAAATATCAAATCTAATATTCAATTAGCAGACTCCATGATATGAAAGCATGTAATAAAAAAACTACCCACAGTCACCAACACCAGTAGGACTTCCACAGTTGGGTTTTAATGGACACCAACACCTGTAGGACTTCCACAGTTGAGTTTTAATGGAAAAGGAAAAAAAAATACATGATTGAATTGTGCTGTGAAAATAGGTCTGTCAGTAAGGGGCCTGTATCATAAGCATGAGAACATGCATTTGAAGCTGAGAATACCCTTGTCAAAACTAGACATGGAAGTGAAATTTGTAATCCTATCTGGCTTGGAGAGATTGGTAGATACTTGGGAATTGCTGGTCACTCAGCCTAGTCTTCTCGGCAAAATCCTAGGACAGTTAAAACCCTTGTCTGTCTGTCTGTCTGTCTGTCTGTCTGTCTGTCTGTCTGTCTGAAAAGATAAGTGGGCAGCACCCGAGGAAGTCCCTTAGCTTCCATACACCTGAACACACACACACACACACACACACACACACACACNCACACACACACACACACACACATGTTCATAGACACACAGACCAACACACAGAAAGACACACACAGACAGACAGACACACACACAATGAAACATATGCTCACATAGACACACACAGACACACATAGGCACACACACATAAAGAGGCATATGCAGTCACAGACAGACAGACAGACAGACACACACACACACATACACACACACACACACACACACACCATTGTGGTGAGAGAGAACCAATACCAAATAAAGATTTCAAAGGGGTCTGGAGATACAGTTGATAGGTCATGAGCTCTGGCTGTTCTTGCAGAGGACACAGGTTCAATACCAGACACTCCACATGGTGGTTCACAACTGCCTGTTCCAGGGAATCTGATGCTTTCTTCTGGGCTCCATGGCCACTGCCTGTGTGCATTACAAGGATATGAATGTGGGCAAAATAGCTATACATAGAAAATCAAGGTTAAAAGTAACTGGTTAAAGACCTGGAAGATTGTGTAAGTAACAGTGATTTCTGTGTTAATGGGTAACAGTGAAATTATCGGAAGGAAGCTGGCTCAGAAATAAAGCACCTGAAACATATTCTAGACCCACAGGAGAAGAGTTAAAACAAACCTCACCATGATGAGACAGAAAGATGTGGCACAGATTCAACATTGAAAGAATAAAGAAATCTGCTAAATGGAAGAATTGAAAAGTGAGGTGGGGAGGAAAGAACTGGCTGGCTATTGTACACATGTAAAATCCTTCCAAAGGGAGGGGAGGGGTTGCACATTGGCCAGAAGCCAAACGGTTTGATCGACCTTAAAATATGTAATAGTTCCTGCTCTCAGATGGTCTAAGAAAAAAAAAGAAACCTTTGTGATTGAGTATATTGTTAGTGATATTTCCTCGAGTAGGCCTTGGGAGTGAGTATTATGGGTTGTGTATACTAGAGTTTCTGTGGTTTCAGTGCAGCTCTTAATTGTTCCCTGGAGACTGTGGCCTTGCGTCTGGAATTTTACTGATTTCCAACAAAGGTTTATATTAAATTTCCCAGCTAAGACTGCTATAAGGATGATTTATGCCACCATCTGTCAGAGTTCTCCAAGTGACAGAGCGATTTCACTTACAAAATACTTCTACTATCGCTGTTCTGATACAGCATTTCCTGCTGGTCTTTGTCACGTTTTAATTTAATGTTAACAAGGAAAATCCATATTTTCTTTCTCTCTAGGCAGCTGGTAGGGTTCTTTCTCCTTTCTCTAAACACTTGAAAGATAACTGAAGACAAATGAAAAGTTTCTCTCTGAATGTATTCCCGACTATAACCGCCACTCGAGAAGGCAGCTCCATCAAGGCTCTGCCCGTCTTCTGATATTTAAATTATACTTCTATCCCTTTTTCCATTTCATGTATATTTTCTTGTTAACAGTCCCAGGTAGAAGGCTGCCTACTGAGAACACTTGTGAACAAGCTCCTTTTGAGATGAAATCCTGGACAAACAATGAGTATTCAAACAAATAAATATGGCAATTTCTTGGTACTGGGTGCCTGGAGGAGAGGATGGAGGGCTTGTGTGAGATGGAGGAGGAGAATGGTTATTTAACTGAGGAGCCTTGCTATTCTCTGAAGTGATTCTGATCAAAGGCACTGTGAGAGAGGATGAAGTTTCTTACCAATTATTACTTTCTTTACACTTTAACAACAAAATTTTCCTTTTTAAAATTTTAAAAAGTTATTCTTCACTCATACAATGCACCCAACCTCAGATTCCTCTCCCTGCACTTCTCCAAATGTGACCCCACTCCACCTTCCCAGATCCACTCTCTTCCACTCTCCACTGTCACATACTTCCCCCTCCAAAAACAAACAAACAAACAAACAAACAAAACCGAACAAACAAAAACAACAACAACCACAGGTTTCTCTGGGACACCACCTGAACACAGCACAATATAAAATAATACTAAGCAGAAACCCTTACATCGAAGCTGGGCGAAGCAACACAGTGAGAGGAAAAGAGACCTAAAAGAAGGCAAAAGAGTCAGAAATATCTCCACTTTCGTTCTTAGGAGACTCTCCACCTGCAAACCAGAAAGCCAACAACCATACATGTGGAGGACCTAGCATAGATCCGTGCAGACTCCCTGATTGTTTCTTCCATCTCTGCTTAGATGATTCAGGTGGGCGGATTCCCTGGTGTCCTGGACCCCTCTGGCACCCACATTTCTCACAGACCCTATCTCTGAGCTCTGAGTGGAGGAACCTGATGGAGAACTCCAACTGAGGCTCTCTCTCTCTGCCTAATGGTGTATAGTCAGTCACAGATTCAATATGTATTTGGATGTTTAAAATATGCAAGTACCTTGGAGGAAGTGTCTAAAACAACCCCCTTTTGTCTCACTGGTCATCTTTACGATCTCTGTTGTCAAGGACTGGAGAGGCAGAAAATGAACTAAGTCTAACTAGAAGTATGCAGACCTATAAATTTAAATCAAGATGTTCAACATGAAGAGCCATTACTTTCTAAGTACTTCTTTCCAAATCATAATGTCCTTGTGAAAATCTGTATTATAATAACACTTAATAAAAGCCAACTAAGCTGCAGTAAAAGCAGATACACACAACTGAATGTGCTGAGAGTTATATATTGTCCATGGCAACTAATGTCTCATGGATTGTTTTTATAGATTTATTTATTTTTTTATTTAAGCATGTGGGTGTTTTGCCAGAGTGTGTGTGTGTGTGTGTGTGTGTGTGTGTGTGTGTGTGTGTGTGTGTAAAAGATGCACAAGGTCCATGGTTCATGTGCTTATAGCTACAACCAGAGAAACCAGAACTGTTAAACATGTAGACTTTGTGCTTCAGTGCAATGCTTGTTTTCCATCTATAAGGCTGGGAATGGATGTTCCAATACCTGTTAATCTTTGCTAGTCTGTAAAGCTAGCCCTCACTGAATTCTCCAGTATCCTTCCCATTCTTACTAAGTAGAAGCTATCTCATGAGAGAGGTCCCAGGTACTTTGCAAGTAAGCTTTGTTAATATGCTTCTTACAAACCCTTCCTCCCTAGGCACTTATCTGCAGCACTGTCCCTCAGTCAATAGAACTCACGGAAAAGGTCACACAAACTTTAACCAAGATGCATACTTTTCAGAGAAGTTTCTACCTTGTCACACCTAAAGCGTTGTGATAACTGTCAAATAGAAACACCCCCTTCATGTTTTACTGTGTTTAAATGTGTGCAAAATAAACCTCTCAGTGTCAGACTTCTGAAGTCTTGGCCCAACACCAGCTAACTAAGTAGAGCTGAGTGGGAATTTCCTTCCTACTTTACCACAGACTGTTTCACTGCTGATCCTGATACTTGCAGGGACCCTACATGCAGCATCTGTAGATGCTGGAATTGGGCATCAGGCCATCTAGATCAAGAGTTACCAATGGTTGTAAGCTGTGGTTTGGGTGCTGGTACTCAAACCTAGTTGATGGTGTAGAAAAGCAGCCAGTGCTCACAACTGCTTCACCAATTCAGCCCCAGTATGGATCACTGTTAAGCATTTTCTGTTTTATGAGCAATAAAGTTGATCACAAGAAGTGCCAGCCTGTAACTAGAAATGTAATCTAAGAATTTATATACTCACACAAGATGAGTGATTTCTGAAGAGGATACATCCTAAAGATTACCAAATGATGCTTTCTGCTATGGGTCAATGCAAATATGACAACAAACATTTCGTAACTTCTTAGACAAGTTCAAGCACTGCTCGTTTGTCCTTAGTTGTGCTGTTCCCAAGTTTTTATATCCCATTTAACTCCGTGGGACTTCTTTCCCTCTCTACCTTATACACAGACACCAACTGATGTTTATGTCACATTTTGAAGGCCCTCATTGGTCTCTCATAGCTAAGTTACACTGCTGTTTTTCTGGACCATTATAGCATGAACTACACAGAAAAGGGTGAGTGAAGATCTCTGCAAGTTAGAGCTCAGAGTTTGGTAAGTGTCTTAAAACTATACTTGCATACAAACTCATCACCTCCAGCAAGCAGTTTTCTTGGATGTCTTCTTTGATTAGGGTGGAGGCCTATGATTACTGTTGGAAGTGGTCTCTACGTAGCAATCATTGCAGTACTTCCTCCTTTTCTAAGTCTATCTTCTCTACTAACACCAGATTTTTTTTTTCCAAAAATACTTCGATAACCCTTTTTGTTTTAGTTCCCAGAAAACTGTGCCTGTCCTGTAACGCTTTTTGGCCCTCTAAACATGTTTTGAGTTTGCCCCTTTGTTAGCATCAACTACCCCCTCCCCGATACCCAGCCTCTGAACCTTAAATGTGCTGACCGTTTAAACCCTAACAACACCTGAATATCTGTTTGGAATTATGAATCTTGATCTGTATGGTCAGCTTTTAACTAAAGTGCTTTCTCCAGCCCTGAAATGTTCCTAGCCACTCCTTCTCCCATTTCAACAATGCTTTAAAGTCTGCTTCCTTTGTGAAATCTATCTAGCTTTCACAGGAAGTGGTAATCGCTTTGAACTTGCATTCCCTAAACACTATCACGTACGTGTATACAACCCTTCTGAAGAAGTGGCATCCCTTGTCTGCTTTTCTTGTCCCTTTGTCTATAAAGGAGCCAATGGAATTTTTCCTACTATTGTTCTTACTAATGTGTACATGCTCTACCCATTACTAAATCCTCATACTGATTGTCAAACAAAATAAATACTAACTTAAAGGTGACTATCAACAACAAAATTATTTTATTCACATTTATAAAGATGCCTTTAGCGTGTCTCAGATATTGGACAGAAATGATCAAAATTTAGTTTATTATCCAAAGACAAAGTTCTATACATACACACTGACCTCACAGGCAGGCATGGTGCCATCCAAACAGATGGGCTTTAGTAGTAATGGCCAGGAGACTATGTTGTCTATCAATCAATTTTTGTAATCTCTATTCACTTGTGATCTCTTTGAAAGGTCTATTCATTTTGCATTGTACTGTCTGGAGTTAAGTTGGTAAATCAGGGTTGGCCTATGCTATGATAGCCATAAATGCATTTTTGAAAGAAACTTTGAGATTTTATAAAATGAATTAGATTATAAATTCATTTTAGAGCAAACACTGGGATTAGAATGTCCTGTACACTTCATTCATTTTTATGTTCACACAAATGTCTCATTTAGTATTAATATAATATTTATTGCTTCTCAGACTTTTATTTAAATGGGGTAGATTTCATCCTACTGACTGAATCATACAGAAAAATATGATTACAAGAGTAATAGGATGATAAGATGTACAATTTGGAATTCTTCTCCTGATTGTGACATTTTATTTTCTTTATAGTTTTCATTATAATCTATTTTATTACTAAATTTTAGTAATTCTACTTTACACAAAATAAGGTATATATTCTTTGAAACATGTGTCTATGTACAAGTGAGTATATGTTGCATGTTCCAGTTAGTGTATGTTAGCCAATTCTGCCTTAATTGCCTTTCCAGATTTAACTTTCTGTCATTAAATTCTGATTCCCCTGATGCTGACATTGTTAACTCTCAAAAATCACATTTACACTCAGTTCCTACCAAACTATATATAATGATATAAAAAAATTTTTTTTAAAATATCTAACACAATATCTTTAAGACTGATTAAATATGTAATAATATACATTAAAGGTATATCCTAGTGAAATTGCATCATAAATTTGCATCATTCCTATCATTTAAAACAAGTTATTTCATTTTAGACTTGAGCTCTTTTGTAGCCTTTCTAACTCCTTTGGCTGACCTCAGAAGTGGTCCCATAGTAAGTCTCTGCTCATATGCCCAAAGAAGCTCTGATTACAAACAAAGAAAAAAAAAAACAAACAAACCCCGTAACATATAATTCCTTGTGGATCAAGTAAGATCATGCCAAGATTTTCTTAGACAAGTGGTTGGTAACTTACAGCATCATTTAAACACTGGTTGTTTTGCCTTTCTAGTGTCTGACCCTGGGTATATTAGTCTAGAATACAACCTCAAAATGAAAAAAAAAAAAAAGAAAAGAAAAGAAAAGAAAAGAAGGAAAGAAAGAAAAGCAATATTTAGAGTGATAGTACAGATTTGATCCTGATACGGTGCACTGCAGCTGAGTACACATATATTCCTGTGTGTCAGAAGTAAACATCAACCATTAACTACATAGTTACTATGGCGATGGCTGCTTATTTGTCTACTGTATTTGTTACTGTTCTCATGATGATGTGATCAAATATCTATCGAGAAACAATACAATGAACAAGGGGTGTGTTTTAACCATTCAGTCGAGGGCATCACAGCTCATCATGTCAGGTAAGGCAGGTAAGAGGGTTTGTTTCTGTATGCCAGGCGGTCAGCTTGCTCAGATTTCAAGGGATCAGTGAACTATAAGAAAGGGATGCTAGAATTCATCTGCCTTTTCCATTTTCCTGTTTTACTCAGTCCAGAACCCTGTGGACCCAGGGATGGTGCCATTCACATTCAAATCAAATGTTTCTACCTCGGTTTGTTCTTTCTGCAAACATCTCACATAATACTCAAAAGTGTGATTCAGAAACACCTCTCCATTTCTTAATATAATTGGTTTGGCTATCAAAATTAACAAATTATAATACCATATTCATACTTTTCTTCCTTGATATTCTCAGATGGAAAACAATGCGGAGAATCATATTTATTCTGGTATAAAGAATGCCCAGACATCAGAAAAAGATAAAGCTCTATCTCCAAATGCCAACATAGGAACAGCATGCTATGCAAGTAGGGAACATCATAATTATCTCAAATATGCATGGAATCAACTCACTAAATCATTTAAATTCTCCTGAATTGGGAGACTGGTGAAAAATTACTGACCATCACATCGTTTTATCACTTGCACCTGTAGTGTCTATCATACCAACAGCCTCACTGTAAGCAATTCATCCTTTTGGTTCAGCACAGAACTCTAGATAAAGGTAGATCTGCATCACCTTCCATGCCCCTTCAGTCGTGACACAAAGCCATCCCTCCCACACAGTAAGCATCTCTCCTTCCTGGCTTATTTACGTGTTTTCTGTCTGTCTATATATCTGTGGCAAAACATCTGTGTTTCTATTTTATTATTCTCTACACTGCTGTACAATGAGTCACACACAATGAAGTGGATCGGCCACAAGTTTCATATATGAAATCCCCTGTATTAATCCTGAAAGACTCACAACATGAGGACTCCCCCACGTTCTGACTCGGGAGAGGCAACACCCCAAATCACTCATGAGAAATGGTCTTTATGCAAACTGTATGAGGATTTTTATTCCAAGAGCGCTCTGGGACCCACAATCATACTCCACGCAGTGGTAGAGGATCATGGGCCCTAAGTAGCTCTTTGAGGGGGGTATTTAAAGGAAGAAACCATTGGTGTTCTGTTGAGAATTTTTTTCCCTGTGCCCATATCTTCGAGGCTTTTCCCCACTTTCTCCTCTATCAATTTCAGTGTCTCTGGTTTTATGTGGAGGTCTTTGATCCACTTAGACTTGAGGTTTGTACAAGGAGATAAGAANGGATCAATTCTCATTNTTCTACATGATAGCNNCCAGTTGTGCCAGCACCATTTGTTGAAAATGCTGTCTTTTTTCCACTGGATGGTTTTAGCTCCCTTGTCAAAGATCAAGTGACCATAGGTGTGTGGATTCATTTCTGGATCTTCAATTCTATTCCATTGATCTACATGTCTGTCGCTGTACCAGTACCATGCAATTTTTATCACAATTGCTCTGTAATACAGCTTAAGGTCAGGCATGGTGATTCCACCAGAGCACATGCCAGCAAGATTCTGCTGAAGGGACCCTGATATAGCGGCCTCTTGTGAGGCTATGCCAGTGCCTGGCAAACACAGAAGTGGATGCTCACAGTCAGCTATTGGATGGAACACAGGGTCCCCAATGGAGGAGCTAGAGAAAGTACCCAAGGAGTTGTAGGGGGCTGCAACCCTGTAGGTGCAACAACAATATGAACTAACCAGTACCCCCTGAGCTAGAGTCTCTAGCTGCATATGTAGCAGAAGATGGCCTAATCGGCCATCACTGGGAAGAGAGGCCCCTTGGTCTTGCAAACTTTATATGACCCAGCACAGGGGAAGGCCTGGGCCAAGTAGTGGGAATGGGTGGGGGGGGTGGGGTGGGGGGGGAGGTATAGGGAACTTTTGGGATAGCATTTGAAATGTAAATAAAGAAAATAATAATAATAAAAAAAATAAAGGAAGAAACCACAACTCAAGGGGGTGGGGAGGGCATTGTTGGAAAATACCATAAATACCAGTTAAGAATCATGAGGAAGTGGGTGTCAAGACTGTTTCTATGAGCCTCTAACAATAGCACATTTGCATAGCAGGTTCTGGGAGAGGTCAGGGTGGGTCAGGGTGACTTTCTTTGAACTGACTCTCTCTGAACCCAGGAAGTGGGTGGGTGGAGGAATGGCACTATCTGTTTTATGATTAGCATGCCTTGGGGCATTGAGTCACAAAGATCACATTATCAAGTCTGGGCCTAAAGGCCTAGAATTTATGTTTTTATGTTTCACTTTTTCAGTCCCATATTACTACATCCAATAACCTGATAAACAGTAACGATGTATCAATATATACGTGGCATCTGACATCGAATTAACATTGAATAGTGAAGAAGTTCCAGGACAGCCAGGGCTATACAGAGAAACCCTGTCTCGAAAAACCAAAAACAAAACAAAAACAAAAANAAAAAAAAAAAAACCATGATAAGTAGATGCAGTTAATGGTAGATTGGAATAGAAAAAAATGAATGAAACACTATATTCCAGTTCTTCAAAGTTTTATTTAGAAAAAAAAAAAAAAGCAGATATTATGGGGAAACCCTGCAAATTAAAGTCAAAGTCTACCATTGCCCAGATAGCCTTCTGTGCTCAGCACAAAATGGAGGATTTCCTTATTAGCAGGGCTTATCCTTCTCTAACCTTGTCTGGGGAGCTCACCCCCGACTCTACCCCCACCCTACCCCACCCCCTACCTACCACCCACACTTCTACCTGCAGAATGTCACATAGCCATGGTTAACAGGTTCAACTTCCTCTGGATAAGAACCCATTCAACAAGCGCCTGAGATTTCTATAGCACCTCTCTTGTAATGCAGCATTTGACCTCAGCCAACGACCTTTGACTTATCCTGGATATTCTGACCCCAATATATACACGTCTTGAATCAGACCAAGTAAAGCTGATCTGTCTCCCCATAGCTGGTCCTGTTGGTATTATTTGTTGCATGTACTCACAGGGCCTCAGAATACCTGAACCAGCCTGTCCTTTTGCCCTCCTGGACCAAGGTGGGCAGTCACCCCCACGGGCAGGAAGGGTCACAAGATCTGTTACTACTAACACAAGCCTAGATAAAAGTAATCCTTTTAGAATAATAAACAGCAGTTGTCTTAGTTGAAGTTAAAATTATTAATTGGGCCAAAGGTATTCTCTAGTAGTCTTAAAGCATTTAGGAACACAAAATTTTGTTAATTATTATTATAATTATCAATTGTTATTTATAATAGTAGCAGCAGCAGCAGTATTTCAGCTTCTCATTTATTTCTACAGCTGCTTTGTGCCAAGTTCTGGCACAATCACTTTCATCTGAGAACTAAAGTCATCTTTAAAATTAGAGGGTGCAGTGAACTGAACACCATACCCAGAGGACAAAAGTGGAAATCATTTAGAGTTACCTGAACTTTCCCTTCAGAACCAACACAAAACAAGCTCCTTCAGCAAATTGAGGCTATAAATAAAATACAGCACTTCATCATTACCGGTTACCTCTTTGTACAGCATCCAAGCTGCCCAGAGGCTGACACCGAATAGTGTTATTAGAACACCAAAGGGACAGGGTAGCCCAAGCTAGCTAATCACAATTGCTACATGGCAGGGCTATAATTCACTGAGCAGGGCAGTTATTAAAATTCAGGGCTTTTTCAATGCTGTGACCAGAATGGCGGTGATAATATAGTTAAGCTTCCTTGCCAGCAGCGAGGACACATTGGAAAAGATCCTCCTCTCTGCTCTATCTGTTGTGCAAAACTGCTCGCCAGTAAATAAAAAATGCGGTCAGTTGTGCCTTCTGTGCTGTGACAGCATTTGAGCAAAAGAAAATGTCCTACTTCCGTGGAAAGTGCCCATAAAAATGGAGGTCTTAATGTCCTATAAATCATGTACAGAGCTCTGCACTAAAACCACCTTCCCCAATTAAGGGAAAGCAACAGAAAAATGGCTAATTAGCATAAGAATGTACAAACACTCTTGTCTCCTAAGTGCCATTATTAAGCGTTCTAAATATAGTCATTTCAATTGTAAAATTTACAAATCAATTTGTTTTTTCTTATAACAAATCTGTACACCCTTGTGACAAATACTATATCCGTCCATAGACAGAAAAGCCCTAAGCTAACATAAAATGAACTTTTTATGAAACCTATGAATCTAGAAGAGAAGAAATTGAATTAGTCTTGGCAACACACTAAAACACACTTAGATTGGAAAATTACCAAATTTAACCCAATGAAATTCTGTTAAGCTTTAATGAAATGCAGTTAAAACAAGTTTTGAATTAATCTTTCTCTCTGATCAAGGAAAGAATGCAATTACAGCAAACATAAAACTCCATAACAATGATTAGAATATTATTTTCTTGTGAAAACAAATTAGCTCTGAGCACTAGCACCTGAAACCACAGTTTGAAATCAGTTAGTAATGATAAGCGTTCACTCTGCGTTCCTCTTCCCTTTAGGAGTGAGGGAAAACGCACTGCTATGGATTCTATTTAAACTAACAACACTGATTACTATCCAAAACACAGTAGTTGATTTCCCTGAATTATCCAAAATATAGAGTGATGGACAAATAAATTAATAATAGATCCACATAGAAATGAAAATTATGTACAAATCCTGTGTTGCTTAAATTTAGAAAAGTTTTGTTTTGTTTGTTGTTTTATCTTTGTTTTGTTTTGTTTTTTCCCCATCAGTTCTACAAAATTTTAGAACACAAGAGCTCAACTGAACCATCCCCTAAAGATGGGTGACCTCTGCGAGTCAAGAGCTGAGTCAAATATGGATTGGATGCTCCAAGTGCTTATGCTGTAAAACTTTAGTCCTCACTGTAGCAGTGTCAGGAGGTTATTGGGAACTGTTAAGATCTAAGGCCTGGAAAGGAAGTAGACACTCCACTACTGAGCTCAATTGCTGATCCTCAATATTTAAGTATTTGCCCCATCTCCACTCATCACTGTCTGTAGCAAGAAAGGAGAATATTACATTCTAAGCATATATATATATATATATATATATATATATATATATATATATATATTCCATTATATATATTTCATTAATACATATCATTTATTTCCTCTGAATTCAAGGCAATTATTATCTGTAACTAACATAAATTTTCATATCTTTTCCTTAATATAAAATTGGGTAAAATAAATAAAGTTAGTTTATTAGAAGTAATATTTATGTTATTATATATTACATTTACTTTGGTTTATCAATCTTTAGTAGTATTTGATTTGTGAAGGATAAAACTCTACTGTGTATGTACAAGATGTTTTCTTCATCTATCTATTTTTGATGGACTGGTTCTATTAACTGGCTGTTGTGAGTAGTACAATAATAAATAAAGAGTTGCCTCTACTATATGCTGAATTAGTTACATTCAGATACTGGCCTAGGAGTGCTCTAGCTAGATTATATAACAGTCCCACATTTAGATTTCTGTTTGTGTGTATGTGTGTGTTTAAGAAACTCCATTATGATTTCAATAGTGTCTGCATAAATTTACATTATCACTAACATTATATGTGGGTTCTTCCCTATTCTTCTGCCCTCTTACACAGCGTCCTAGCCAGCATCTACTGCTGTTTGTTTTCTTGATAACAGCTATTCTGACTGGGGCTAATTGGAAATGTAATAGAATGTTGAACATTTTTCAAATAGATATTGGACATTTTATTTTGTTGTTTTGCTTTGCTTTTTGAAAAATGTTGATTCAATTAATTTGCCTAATTATTTGCTGAATCATTTTGAGTATATTTTGAAATACAGTTCTTTAAGATCTTTGTACAGTCTAAATATTAATCCCTGTCAAATAAATAGTTGGCAAAATTGTTCCTTTCTGTAGCTGGATATCAATCTGTAAAGTAAAATTGTCCAAAATTAGAAAGACACATATCTTATATTTTCTCTCATACATGAAATCAATATTTTCAAAATCAAGACATGAAAGCAAAAGGGAAATTATGTGGGATGAGCAAGAGGATTAATGGAAAGGGGAGGATGGATGAGTAGGGATTGTGGAGATAAGCATGATCAAAGCATATGATATATGTATGTAGGAATGAAAGGTATAGATAAAGGGACATAATGGAACCCAAAATTTTGTACAATAGCTATATAATAGTATATATCTTCAATTAAAAATAAGTTTCACAATAAAATAAATAGTATAACTCAGGTTTTCTAAAATAGTTCTAATGCCTACATCTGAGTGCCTTATTAACATATGAGACATATGAATAGTGTGAAATGCATAGATTGTAAGGCTTTACTTTCAAGTATATTTGCATACACATTTCACACAATAGTGGGCAATGCATTTTAGCTGACAGAAAACTACTTTAACATAGATGCTACACAAAACACTGTGCAATATAAGCGCCTGTGAATTTCTCTCTGTGGTGGCAATCAGAAGAGTGTTTGGTTGAGTGTTTCCATATATACTGAGCTTTAAACATCATAGGTGGTAAGGTTGTGCTGCTCAGAAGAAAACAAGAATGATTCACACAATAGATGTCATGTTCTAAATGTGATAAGTAAGTTATTAGTCAAATGTGATTTTCTTTAGTCTGCAACCGTATGTCATTACTATGTTTTCTCATACACATTTCACAGAAAACTACAATGCCTTATAGCTGGAAGAAAAGAAACATACACACTATACACATGTACAAACTATACTAAGCATAGTACAATGTGAATGCCTGCATGTTCTTCTCTGTGCGAATAACCAGAAGAGTGTTTCTTTTAGTGTTCACATGTGCTGTTAGTTTAAACACATTAGGCAGTAAATGTATATTTTAAAGAAGAGAACAGTAACTTTTCTCACAATAAAAATCATGTTCAAAATGCATTAAGTATGATCTTATTCATAATTGATTTACTTTAGGACAGAGTACTGTATGACAATTACTTTCATGTACATTTGCATACACATTCACACAAAAGTTTGAAATGCACTATAGCTGAAAGAAAAGTACTTTAACATAGACGCTACACAAAACACAGTACAAAGTGAAGGTGTGCATTTTCCTCTGTGCTAATAACCGGAAGAGTGTTTCTTTTAGTGTTCGCATGTACTGTTAGATTAAACACATTAGGTGGTAAAAGGAGGTTTCAAAGAAGAAAACAAGAAAGTTTCTCACAGTACACATCATGTTCTAAATATGGTAAGTTCTCATTTATATGTGATTTTCTTAGTCTGCAACACTGTATGTCATTACATTATTTTACATGCACATTTCACAGAACACTGTTCAATGTGTTAGAACTGGAAGAAAAGTACTTTAACATAGACGCTACATAAAACACAGTACAGCGTGACTATGTGCATGTTCCTCTCTGTCCTAATAAGCAGAAGAATGTTTCTTTTAGTGTTCACATGTACTGTTAGATTAAACACATTAGTGGTAACGGTGTGTTTTAAGAAGAAAACAAGAATGTTTCTCACAATAATCATGTTCAAAATGCATTCGGTAACTTCTTTTTCTTTTCTTTTCTTCTTTTCTTTTTTCTTTTTTTCTTTTTTGGTTTATCGAGACAGGGTTTCTCTGTATAGCCCTGGCTGTCCTGGAACTCACTCTGTAGACCAGGCTGGCCTCGAACTCATAAATCTGCCTGCCTCTGCCTCCCAAGTGCTGGGATTAAAGGTGTGTATCACCACCACCCAGTGTAACTTCTTATTCGTATTTTATTTCATTTTGTCCAGATTTCATATTCCCTTCCTTCCTAATATGTTTCAAATGAACCTAGAACTCTGAAAACATGGTTATCTGGTTATTGGGGGAGGGGGGAGCTCCTTCATTGGCATGTCTTCATTGGATAGAAGAACTATGAAAACAAACTCTCAAAAGTTTTCTGGTAAATAAAATTAGGACTTCATGTTTTTATTTCTTTTCAATGAGAAAATGCTGTTAAAAGTAAAACCATGGATGTCCTTAGAAGAGATAAATGAGAGTGCTATAAGAATTTGCCTGCCCTCAAGCTGTTCTCATCTGTCATTTTGAAATCATGTTAAGTAGTGTTCTCTTCTAGCGTTCTCACCCAGCTATGCTGCAGCACCGTGCTGCAAGCTTTGCAAACTTAAGTGCTTTGTCACACTATGGATCATTCTTTTTTTTTTTTTTAATAATTACATTCCATGGACTAATTCAATTTTAAGTTCAAGATTTGTAAGTCAAAAAACTAAATGTAAGCATTCTCTGGCTACAAGTTTATACTCTTTATTTGATTTTTGTCCCTAGTGCACTGTAAAAATTAATCTGAACTGTTTCATTTCTTTTCCACGAGAGCTTGGATTTCACTGTGCAATGCTTTAATCAGTCTCTAGACAGTGGTCTAACCTGCAAATTCCCCATCCTTCAGTTATACTGAATTGACCATACTTGCCGTCCAGGAAATTTAAATCCTATGATTCCTTGACTATTTTGGAAAGAATATTGGCCAACTTCTGCTATATATCCTGTAGCACAGAATTTATCCTATATAACTAAAGATAGATAGGATAGAAAATAAACTCTAAATAATTCTCTGTATGTGTGTTTGTCAGAGAATCATGACTCTTGACCCAATTTTTACATAGCAAGTGCTATGATTTCCCCTCCAAATTCTGTGTCTTTCATCTTTACAGAGCTCGTTATAATTAATATTTCGTCATCTTCTTGTTTCAGGGAAAAGATATATATCTGTTTTTTATTTGTCATTTACACCTTAAATAAGTACTATTTTTCTTTATTTTAACTGTTTCATTCAACCTGGTATATTTTTTCATGTTTTCTTTTCTGTGTTACCAAAGTTGTTTTGTTTGTTTGCTTGCTTGGTTGGTTGGTTGGTTGGTTGGTTTTTCAAGACAAGGTTTCTCTGTGTAGTCCTGAAACTCACTCTGTAGGCCAGGCTGGCCTCTAACTCAGAAATCCACCTGCCTCTACCTCTCAAGTGTTGGAGTTAAAGGCATGCACCACCACTGTCCAATTTTGTTACTAAAGTTCTTAGTGTATTGTTTTTACATCCTTACTGAATAAACACTTCATATATGTTTTTTTCACATTTCACTAAAATAATCTTTGCTGAGACAAATTTGCCATAAAAATGCTTTGACATATTCTATATAATAGTGAATCCTAAGACTTTCCTCTTTAAGAGGGTATACACCCCTAAATGAATGTTACATACAAGGTCAAGAAATTTCTCAATTGACACATCTAATCCATTAACAAGCATGCCTATGTAATCAAGTATTTATTTAAACAAAACAAAAACAAAAAAGCAAGCAAGCAAACATAAAATAAGTGGGTTCGAAAACCTTCCAAATAGCTGAACCCTGGGCCATGACTGTCTCTGTGAAGAGTAGTGTGTTGGAACAGAACATGGAATCACAGTGCCTTACTTTCTAATACCTTGTTCTATGCTTCTCTATAATTGTATCCTTTGAAATTTCCTTCATTATAAACCAGGAAATGTGTTTATCTGAGTTCTTTCTGACACTCAAGAACATTAACTGAAAGAGAAGAGGGGAAAGAGGCACTCTAGTATATAGTCAGTTGGCCAGTTCTGGACATCTGCGCCCCACACAGGTGGCTATGTCAGAAATAGAGTCAGTGGGGTCAGTATTGAGACTGAACCATCATCTGCAGGATTTGGGGCTGCTTCCAAATAGATACACTCAGAGATTAATTAAATTATCAGACAGACAATGTCCAAGTAGAATGGCCTGTTATTGGTAGGGAATCAATCACAAATTTTTGAGGTCATTTCTCTGTTTGGATTGTGCTATAAGAACAGAAAAAGGGCATTCTATTTTCCTTGACAATTGTTTATCTCCTTGGACCTATGGTACTGTTCTTTCTCATGTTGTGTTTCCTCTCATTCCTTCAAATATGTTATTTCCCAGAATTGACTTCAACCATTCCCATTTTTCAATTACCATCCATCTGCTGAGAGATGCCAAATCTGCATTCCTCCCCCAGAAGGTTCTTGTTTCTTTCCTACCTGGGCATTTAATTGTATTGAACATCATTTCTTCTATACTTTGAATACTCTTTCCTCATAATAATCACAAATGTGCAAATGTATCAGTCACATCCAACCTGTCCTTTTGTGTAAGTATCCAGCTTAGTAATGACTCCAACTTCTGTTCAGACTTAATTCCAGAGAGCTGGCATCCCAGCTGATATCTGTGCTCCATAAGTCCTATAAACTCTCTTATTATTTTCCTTGTATTCATTCATCAACTTCCATCAGTATTACTTCAGCTGGAGCTATCAATTACTCATATCTGCCATGGATAAAATTCTTTTTCAATAGATGTCTCTATGTATATCCTTACCCTCAACATCACCACTACTGTATGACTCACACTATAACATTCAGATCTGATTATGTCAATCACTCCATTAAATCTCTCATAGTCTGGGACATATACCAAGCTCTCTATCCTGCTTTATCCCATTTGTATCTGAGCTCTTGTCAGCCTCATAATTTCTAATTCTATCGTCTACATTCCTGTCATGCTAACTGTTGGCTTTTCTCTACATTGTTTTGGAATGTCTGCATAACTGTTACTTTTGTCTCGAATATGCTTGTTCTGTTCCTGTTTGTGAGTCTCAGTGTCAACACCCTTTACAGCATTTCTTGCCACCTATCACTGCAGAAATCAGCAACCTTTCATACATGCCAATAGCAGAGCACTTGAGGCATCTGCTTTCTAATTCCCCCATCATCCAAGCAAGGATATAGTACTTTCCAAAAGATCTAATGTCTTTTGTACTTGTGTTTCTGAAGCTAACTGTATTGTTAAACTTACTGCATATGCCCTGGCAACAATTGGTGAGCGCTTTGGCTGTTCAAAAAGAAGTAAACTAGTAGGAAAAAATAAATAAAAACATATTTGAGGTGTTGGAATAGATTGTCAGGCAGGACAAATTTCCTGAAGGATGAAATTATAAATTAGCCAATGAGTATTATTACAAGATGCTTATGACTGGTGAAAGGTTATGCTGTCAGCTATGAGTTTTAGGTATCATACAAGTCACTACTATTGTGTAATAAATAAACGACCTCCCTACCTTCTCTCAAAAGTTTTATAAAAGTGAGAAAAGCAATGCATTTTACAATGTTTTATTATTTTTTTGTTAAACTAATAGATTTATAAGATAACTTTGTCATATCATACTTCTTCTGATTGTACCTTTAAAGCAGTTTATTAGGTTGCGTTGTTGTTGCTCTGGTAGTAAACATCATGGTCCAAAGCAACCTGAGAAAGAAAATTATTTAGCTTACAGATTTTAGTCCATCTTCAAGGTAAGTAAGTCATAGCAAGAACACAGGGCAAGAACCTGGAGAAAAGACGAGCAGCACACCAGAAAGCAATGTTGCTTACTGACTTGCATCTTGGCTCATGTTCAGCTACATTTCTTATATTCAGGCGTATGTGCCAAGGGTTCACCCCTGTGTCAACTTGTAGTCAAGAAAACACCATGTAAGAGTTCAGTTGGGAGAATTCTTCTATTAGGATTTTCTTTTCTCACTTGTGTTTGGTTGACCACAAAACTAACCAGGACACATAATACCATGTCAACTTTTACAAACAAACTTAATCACTTCTGTCCATCACCTTTATAGTATTGTTAATATTCTGGCTAATTGTAAAATGTTGTAGAATTTCAGGTTAATATTAAAATCATAGTATAAAACACAGTCTGAATTTTAAAACTCTCAGAGTGTTTAAAAACACTTTAAAGACCAAGTTCTCTTATAAAGTCCAAATTTCCTAACTGTAGGTTCCTATAAACAGACAGAGAGACAAATCCCCAAATGGATTACATACTTTCTTATAGAGGGAAGGACCAAGGTAGAGAAATGAGAACAAAGAAAAAGTGCAATCATACAGAGTAAACACTTCTCTTGTATTTGAGATTCACTTTTATTTTGGGCTCCCACAACTACAGATTATTAAGCTCTGAGCATTCAATGCCTTTCTCAGCCCAAAGCTCTAAAATCTTCCACCTTTCTCCTACAGAATACTCCAAACTGTAAAAGCCACTCAATCAACTCCATCACAGCAATGCCAACTTTTACTACCAGTCTCTGTGTTAGTTTGCTTTTCTGCACTATGATAAACACCATGACCCAAAGCAACTTGAAAGAGAAAATACTTTATTCTACCTTTGCAGGTTACAGTACATTATGGAGAAAGAAGAGAGCAAGAACTCAAGACAGGAAACAGAAGGCTGAGACCACAGAGGAACATTGTTTCCTGGCCTGCTTTTACACTCAAGTCCAGAAAGCTTTCTTATACAGCACAAGTCCACCTGCCCAGTGATGGCACCACTTGCAATGAACTAAGATATAAGGTATCAATTAGCAATAAAGAAAGTGATTCACATACATGTCCATTGGCTAGTCCAATTGGAGAAATACTTCACTTTGGGTTTCCTTTTCCCCTTCAGGTCACATTGACAACAAAAGCAAACAGGACAAACAGTTATTCTCAATTAGAGTCAGAAGAACACCAATTTGTTTGGGGGATATATGCTCCAGAATCACTCCTTACAAGGATTTTTATAAGCAAAACTAGGAAGGACCAATTATCATTGATTTTTTTCTTTCATAGAAAGTCAATGGTATGAGGAAAGGGAATTAATTAAATCTTCAACATAAGCCCTGCACCATCTTGGACGCAAACTCAGCGAAGGGTCCCAAGGTCCCCAGAGGACTCTCCATGCAGCAGGCACCCTAGCACACCCAGGATCATTGGTGAGTGGAACACAATATCTGTTCCAAAACACCCAGAGAGTCTTGCGCTAGCAGGAACAGGGACAAAGGAAACCTGCCCAACCAGTGGCTGGGGTTCATTCTGGTTGGCGCCCCCCACCCCCTCCTGCGCCATCTTGGGCACAAACTCAGCAGGCCCTAGCATACCCGGGATCTTGGGATCACTAGTGAGTGGAACATAACATCTCTTCCAATATATCCCAGAGAGGCTTATGCAGCAGGAACAGGGAAAAAAGAAACCTGCTGACCAGTGGCTGGGTTTCATTCTAGTCGGCTCCAGCCCCATGCCACATTGAGTGAGAACTCAGCAGGCCCTAGAACACCCAGGATCTTGGGATTAATGAGACCAGTCTACACAGGAGAGCACATGAGTGGCAGAAGCAACAGAGCTTCTTGGACGGGATCCCTTCTGGCCTTCATCCTCAGCCAGGAGAAAGAACTGAGACCCAGAACCCTGGACACCTTACCTGGTAGAGGAGAGTCGGCCTCCAGGGAGGGCTCTGACTTCAGGACTCAGGAGGTGGATCTGAGCTCCATACCTCTGTGCACCTTCCCTGCAAGAGGAGAGCTTGCCTACAGAGATTGCTCTGACCAAGGGGACTCAAGAGAGAGTTGGACTCCCAGGAGTACTGACAGAGGCTAAAGAATCACAGGAGGAACAAGCTCCAGCCAGAGACATCTAGGACATATAACACCAGAGATTACTAGATGACGAAAGGCAAACATAAGAATCTTACTAACAGAAACCAAGACCACTCAGCATCATCAGAACCCAATATGCCCACCACAAGTCCTGGATATCCCAACAAACCCGAAAAGCAAGATTCAGATTTAAAATCATATCTCATGATGCTGGTAGAGGATTTTAAGAAGGACATTAATAACTCACTTAGAGAAATTTAGGAGAGCACTGCTAAAGAGGTAGAAGGTCTTAAACAATTACAGAAAAACATTGCTAAACAGGTAGAAGTCCTTAAAGAGGAAATGCAAAAATCTCTTAAAGAATTACAGTAAAACACAACCAAATCGGTGATGGAATTGAACAAAACCATCCAAGATCTAAAA
>NC_034604.1:13414914-13426854 GCF_900095145.1 Mus pahari | reverse complement strand
GGGACACAATGAAGCAGTCCTAAGAGGAAAACTCATAGACACACACACACACAGAGAGAGAGAGAGAGAGAGAGAGAGAGAGAGAGAGAGAGAGAGAGAGAGAGAGAGAATATACTAGTAGCTTGACAACACACCTAAAAACTCTAGATCAAAAGGAAGCAAATTCACCCAAGAAGACTAAACAGCAGGAAATAATCAAACTCAGGGCTTAAATCAATCAAGTAGAAACAAAAAGAACTGTGCAAAGAATCAATGAAACAAGGAGCTAGTTCTTTGAAAAAAATCAACAAGGTAGATTAACCCTTAGCCATACTAACTAGAGGGCACAGGGACAGTATCCTAATTAACAAAATCAGAAATGAAAAGGGAGGCATTACAACAAAAAATGAGGAAATCCAAAACATCATGAGATCCTAATACAAAAGGCAATACTCAACAAATCTGGAAAACCGGGATGAAACGGACTAATTTCTAGACAGATAGCAGGTACCAAAGTTAAATCAGGTAAAAATTAATGACCTAAATTGTCTCATATACCCTAAAGAAATAGCAGTAGTCATTAATAGTATCCCAACCAAAAAAAGCCCAGGACCACATGGGTTTAGTGCAGAGTTCTATCAGACCTTCAAAGAAGACCTAATTCCAATTCTCAAACTATTCCACAAGAGAAATAGAAGATACTCTACCCAATGAAGCCACAATTACTCTGATACCTAAACCACATAAAGACTCAACAAAGAAAGAGAAATTCAGACCAATTTCCCTTATGAATATCAATGCAAAAATACTCAATTAAATCCTCGAAAACCGAATCCAAGAACACATCAAAATGATTATCCATCATGATCAAGTAGGCTTCATCCCAGGGATGCAGGGATGGTTTAATATATGGAAATCCATCAACATAATCCACTATATAAACAAACTCAAAAACAAAAACTACATGATGATCTTGTTAGATGTTGAGAAAGCATTTGACAAAATCCAACACACATTCATGATAAAAGTCTTGGAAAGATCAGGAATTCAAGGACCGCATCTAAACACAATAAAAGCAATCTACAGCAAAACAGTAGCTAACATCAAAGTATGTGGACAGAAGATGGAGGCAATCCCACTAAAATCAGGGACTAGAAAGGCTGCCCACATTCTCCCTACCTATTCAATATAGTACTCTAAGTCCTAGCCAGAGCAATTAGACAACAAAAGATCAAAGGGATACAAATTTGAAAGGAAGAAGTCAAAATATTGCTATTTGAAGATGATATGATAGTATATGTAAATGATCTGAAAAATTCCACCAGAGAACTCCTAAACCTGAAAAACAGCTTCAGTGCAGTAGCTGGATATAAAATTAACTCAAACAAATCAGTGGCCTTTCTCTACACAAAGGATAAACAGGCTGAGAAAGAAATTAGGGAAAAAACACCCTTCACAATAGTCACAAATAATATAAAATATCTTGGTGTAACTCTAACTAAGGAAGTAAAAGATCTGTATAATAAGAACTTCAAATCTCTGAAGAAAGAAATTGAAGAAGATCTCAGAAGATGGAAAGATCTCCCATGTTCATGGATTTCCAAGATCAATATAGTAAAATGGCTATCTTGCCGAAATCAATCTAGAGATTCAATGCATCCTCATCAAAATTCCAACTCAATTCTTCACTGAATTAGAAAGGGAAACTTGCAAATTCATCTGGAATAACAAAAAACCTAGGATAGCAAAACTCTTCTCAAAAAGACGAACGTCTGGTTGAATCACCACTCATGATCTAAAGCTGTGCTACAGAGCAATTGTGATAAAAAACTCTATGGTACTGGTACAGCGACAGACAGGTAGACCAATGGAATAGAATTTAAGACTCAGAAATGAACCCACACTTCTATGGTCACTTGATCTTTGACAATGGAGCTAAAACCACCCAGTGGAAATAAGACAGCATTTTGAACAAATGGTGCTGGCACAACTGGCGATTATCATGTAGAAGAATGTGAATTGATCCATTCTTATGTCCTTGTACAAAGCTCAAGTCTAAGTGGATCAAAGACCTCCACATAAAACCAGAGACACTGAAATTTATAGAGGGGAAAGTGGGGAAAAGCCTCGAAGATATGGGTACAGGGGAAAAATTCCTAAAGAAAACAGCAGTGGCCTGTGCTGTAAGATCAAGTATCAACAAATGGAACCTCATAAAATTGCAAAGCTTCTGTAAGGCAAAAGACACTGTCAANAAGACAAAAAGGCCACCAACAGAATGGGAAAGGATCTTCACCAATCCTAAATGAGATAGAGGACTAATGTCAAATATATATAAAGAACTCAAGAAGATGGACTCCAGAAAATCAAATAACCCTATTAAAAAATGGGGTACAGAGCTAAACAAAGAATTCTCAGCTGAGAAATACCGAATGGCTGAGAAGCACCTGAAAATAATGTTCAACAACCTTAATCATCAGGGAAATGCAAATCAAAACAACCCTGAGTTTCTACCTCACACCAGTCAGAATGTCTAAGATCAAAAATTCAGGTGACAGCAGATGCTGGCGAGGATGGGGAGAAAGGAACACTCCTCCATTGTTAGTGTGATTGCAAGCTGGTACAAACACTCTGGAAATCAGTCTGATGATTCCTCAGAAATTTGGACATAGGTACTACCAGATGATCCAGCAATACCTCTCCAAGGGCATATACCCAGAAGATGTTCTACCTGGTTATGAGGACACATGCTCCACTATGTTCATAGCAGCCTTATTTATAATAGCCAGAAGCTGGAAAGAACCCAGATGTTCCTCAACAGAGGAATGGATACAGAAAATGTGGTACATTTACACAATGAATTCACAAAATTCTTAGGCAATATCTGTTGGATATCATACTGAGTGAGGCAACCCAATCACAAAAGAACACACATGATAGTCTCTCACTTATAAGCAGATATTAACCCAGAAACTTAGACTACCCAAGATACAATTTGCAAAACACATGTAACTCAAGAATAAGGAAGACCAACCAGGCTGTGTTGGCGCACACCTTTAATCCTAGCACTTGAGAGGCAGAGACAGACAGATTTCTGAGTTTGAGGTCAGCCTGGTATACAAAGTGAGTTCTAGGACAGCCAGAGTTACACAGAGAAACCCTGTCTCGAAAAAGAAAAAAAAAACAAAGAAAACCAAAAAAACCCCATAAAACAAAAAACAAACAAACAAAAAAACAAGAATAAGGAAGACCATAATGTGGATACTTAGCTCCTTTTTAGTATGGGGAACAAAATACCCATCAAAGGAATTGAGACAAAGTTCAGAACTGAGAAGGAAGGAAGGACCATACAGATACTCCCCCACCTGGGGATCCATCCCATATACAACCACGAAACCCAGATACCATTGGATATGCCAGAAAGATTTTGCTGACAGGTCCCTAATATAGCTCTCTCTTGTCAGGCTATGCCAGTGCCTGGCAAATACAGAAGTGGATGCTCACTGTCGTCTATTGGCTGGAACACAGGGCCCCCAATGAAGGAGCTAGAGAAAGTACCCAAGGAGCTAAAGGGGTCTGCAACCCTATAGGAGTAACAACTATATGAACTAACCAGTACCCACCCCCCAAGCTGTGTCTCTAGTTGCATATGTAGCAAGTATGACCTTTTTGGCCATCATTTGGAGGAGAGGCCCTTGGTCTTGTGAAGATCATATGCCCCAGTTCAAGTGAATGCCATGGCCTGGAAATGGGAGGGGTGGGTTGGGGAGCAGGATGGGGGGAGGATATAGGGGGCTTTGGGGATAGCATTTGAAATGTAAATGAAGAAAATGTCTAATAAAATTTTTTCAACATAAAAATTCATCCGCGCTAGATTGGGGGAAATACTGATTCAAAGAAACATATTTGTGGTCGATAGCATATAAAATTGATAATTATAAAATCTACTTTTAATAGCCCCTACTTTAAAATTTCAGATTGCCAAGGAAAATAGCATGCGGGATATATTCATAAAATCATTAAATTGTGGTATAAGAATATATACTAGCATTAACTGTGATAATGATGCATACATATAATAATTACATGGACTAGTCACTATTTTAAAAAGGGTTTTACATATTAACACATTTTATTTCCAGAACATCTCTTTGCAATAAAAATCTATTTTTAGCCCATTTTACACACATAAATGTTACTCAACAATACATGCCTTGCAAGGGGCTAAACCATGACTTAAAGCCGGAGATATTTTGTGAGTCTCTGTCTTAGCCAGCATTCTATTTTTGTCTAATGTACTCATTTTACATATTAAGAAACCAAATATCAAAAAGTTAAACAAATTCCCAAAGAACTTTAAAATCTTTCTCTTACACCTTATAAAACAAATAAGCATGACATTTGTTCTTTTTTAAAAAAAAAAAAAAGATAATAAATATGACCAGTCCCAGAAAGTGTTAGTGAGTTCTTGGGGCCCTTCTAGAGAGAAATAAAAGAGTAGGTATTCTGATAAACATAGAAAACTCATTCAGCTTTGTATGTAATATGAGATAAAATGTATGGCTGACTATTTTGAGCTATCTCTTTAATTATGTGTATAAAAATTGAATGATTTTAAAGATAATTCAATTTCTTTATGCAGGTAACCAAGCTTGATCGACTTCATATTACAAATAGAAAGATAACAATCTTCCAGAAAAGTATTTTATAATTGAATTCCATTATAAAGACTTTCCAAGTACCCTAATATTAGCCAGGCTTATATATATATATAACCAGCATTGAATTGGATCAGCCACATGACAAGGATGTTTGATAAGGTACAAAGTTCTTTGGTTTGATCATAAGCCTTTAGGCCAATGTGGTCAGTTCATGTATTAAGGAACTCCAACGTGGTTTACCATTGTTATTTTCTTGAGCCTTGGTTTTCTTCCTTGTGAAATGTCTGACCTATATGAAACTGTACTGAAAGACTGAATAAACTTCTTTCCCTCTCCCTCCTCCTTTCCCTCGCCCCATCTCCCTCTCCCTCTCCTTCCCCCTCCTCCTCCTCCTCCCTATCTCCCTCAATCTGACAAGATTAACAGGAGAGTCATTATTTCTGTCTGCCATCACATGACACCCATAGCCGAGAAGAGTTCTCTGAAGAGTCAGAAGACCCAATCTAAATTCCAATACAGAAACTCTCAAGAGAAAAATAGACAATCTAAACAGTGTCCAAAAGTCCTGAACTGACTCTAGGATTATGTCTCCTTTAAAATAGGGAGATGTTGATAGAAAGGTTTTCAATGGAACCAACACCTTTTGCCTCAGTCCTTACAATTCCCATGGAAAGTGCTTTCTAAGATCTAGAAGCTAGATTTCTTCAAGAAGCTCAATAAGACCCAGGGATCTGCAGCCCTGGTTTATTTACTTACCTTCTTCTAGGGGTTCAGATTTATTTGACTTGGGCAGTGATTTCATTTACCCCTTGGGCACTGACACTTGCTCCAATCTGCATTTCTGACAGCTTTAACTGTCACATAAAACCCTATCTAGTCTGTATCTAGCTTTACTTTGCTAAATTCAACTTACACCACTCACTTCGTACATTCATGTATTGTCTAGTACAACACACAAAAATCACTGCACTCTTTCCCAGGGTACCTGTCAAGACCATATTCTACATCCACAAAGCTTTTAAACTCATTTGGTATTTACAGATATGAGGAAGAAAGCAGATGTGACTTAAACATAACAATATTATCAATATGAGCATACACTGTAAGTCTAGGGTTCCTTAGGACTGAAATGTGAACTTTACACATGCATTAGTATATTTTGTATTTTCTTTACTTTTTCTTAATAAGAATAATGTGGCTCAGCTGGTAATTGTGGTTGTGTGATTGATTGTCTCTAGTCTGTGGCTCTTTGGGACCTCCTTGAAAATGAAATTGACTGTCTTTGAGTGATAATGTCAACGGGATAGAATGTGTCACTGGATAGTGTCCTCCTGCTGCTACATAAATGCCACAGCAAGCCAGAGGTATTTATAAGGAAAAGGTTCATGCTAACCTAAACTTTCTATTTTCAATGCAGAAGAAATTGAGTGGGAAGATGTTAGTAGCTTATGCTGGAAGTTGATTGAATGAACAATGGAAATTTAAAGCAGACTATAGCCAACTGGTGGTGGGTATATATGATAATGTTCACTACGTCAGATATTGACAAACTACCTCTTAGTATGACCACAAAATATTATAAACTCTTGAATACTTTGATTTATTATATTTCTACTATAGCTTATTACAAAACATATATTTCAAATAAATAGCAATCATTTCTATTAAGAAGATATTCTAGATGTGAAAAAAATATGCCTAATGAATATGTTATAAATACTGGGTGATATGGCGGTGTTATCAAATTTTCTCTTTCTGATTCTGGCAAAAAAATCCTCATTATACTCTTAGTTTTGTATTATGCTACAACTTTCTAAGATTGGATTTATTCTGTAGGGAAAGCAGTGAAATATAAGTCAATATTATAGCATATATAGACAGTAAAAAGCAATATGTGAGTCTAGGTAGCACACTTTCTTTAAATACCCTAGGAGAAGAAATTGCCCTAGAAAGTATTAATATAGTACCCCATTCTGTGTCTTGCTGGTGGCAATCATTAAAGGTATAATTTATATATATATATATATATATATATATATATATATATATATATATATTCTATTTTCTGACCTGTCAGAAATTGATTAGCAGAAGTTAAAAGTAACAGGCACCCAGCCCACTAAGATGTTGAATTTTAAAACATCAACATTTCCAGTCTATAAGGCAAAGGTAGTTCAGGCATCTACCTTAATTCCCATGATTTGCGGGCATAGGATAATGAAGATTCCATGATTTCTTTTTTTGTCTTTTGTCTTTGGAAAGGCCAGTTCCTTCTTGTGTATATGAGTGGACAGATATATGAAAATATACAAAATTCACAGGAAAAGTATTCTTCAACCAATTTCTTTCTGGTTGTTGCTAAAGATTTGGCTAGCATTTAAGATACAAACACATTTTCAATTAATGAACAAAATATATGAAGAGACATTCTGACATAATCCAAAGTTATGGAATGAATGAAAAAATATTAATTTTAAACAGAGTACAATTATTAAGGCATCAAACATTGATCTATTTATCATACACCTATGAAAATAATTTAATACAACGATCTGTAACTATAACAATCTCATGCATGTTAAAAAGCAAAAGCCTGAAGTTGTGCTAACACAATACGTTTCTGAGGATTTTGCGTATAAACTGAGGCCATCTACATTATGGCACTATGGATGCATGTTTCTCTGTGTGGAGACTTTGTTCTACCTAAAAGATGCTTAGGTTCGTTAGCACCCATCACTCAACTGCTCATTCTGTTGTGCCTGTATTTACTTTTACCCACTTGTACATTTCCAAATCTGAATATCACAAATCACATTCAGGCATACATTCTACTTGTTGGTTCATTGATTATCACTTTCTAATCAAAAAGGGAAGTGACATGAGAAGTTTTATATAAATCCTTTATCCAGATAGACCTGATGAGTGAAGGATCACTTCCGATCCACACTGATGTCAATAGAATGGCCCCATAAATTTGCAAAAAGAAATAGCTTTCTTGCATGTCTAGCCTCTGAAGAAACCAGGAAACAAAGCTGAAGTTGGCCAGTCTAGGTAGCACATTTTCTTTAATTTTCTAATAATGGGGGAGAATTTTCAGAGAGGAAGATTGGAGAATGTGCTTATTGAGTAACAAGCATGTTTCTTTGGGGGAGACCTATATTCTCCATGGGGTATGTTTGGACTTGTGATTTAGGAAAAATACCCTGACATTTTTTGTCCATGTCAGTCTTGAATACTAGGTTCCAAATCATAAGCATCACCAGTGAAATTCCCTTTAAAATTCTTTTGGAACACAATTTAAACACTCCATGCTTAGTCATTTCCAGATTATCTAATTCCAACAGGCTGCCCATCAGTGGGTTGGGGAGATTTTGGTTTGCAAAATAGCCACTGCAATGTCTACTGGGACTAATAATTGACCATCCTTACTGGCCGGTGAACATCATAACATGTACTAGTGTGTTTTTAGTACTCTGTCAAGTTATTGCTTCAAAGTGTAAATAGTAGACAAAAGAACTATTTCTTTCTCATTGGGAACCTCTTTTAAAAGAATAAAGGATGGTCTAACAGCCAGAGCTAGTTTATCTATCAATATCCCATCCTACTTTTCACCTTCCACTTTGAAGCATTCATTAATAATCATAGAAGAGGAATTCAGAGAGGACAACTCTTTTTCTTAACTTAATATACTGAAAATTTACTACTTCTAAAAAGAAACTGACAATTGTTCACATGCAATGAGGTGTCTATTCATTTTTTACCCAAGATTGTTATGATTGTTGATGATTATCCACCTACTTTTATGGTAATATGCTGTTAATTTATGAATCAGAGCACTCATACAATGTCAAAGTACTTCTAATAGTGTAATCAACTTCAATAGAATTCTGAAATAAGACTAAGATTCGTTGATTAAAGTATTCTCCCATTATATTTCTAAGTAAAGCTTTTTGACCTTTCAAAATTATTAATTCCATTTAAAATAATATTCTAATAAAAGAAGTAAGAAATAACATGTATTGTTGGAACTTGTGATTTAACACTAAGGTAAGAGCCTTCTATGAAGATCCTTACCTACATTTGGAATCATTTCTTATTCCATCAATATTTAGTAGTAAACATACTAGCTTATTATCCTAATAATAAAAGTAATATCCTCAAATTTATTCATTTTACTTAGTAATTTTCTTGCATTTATAAACCTTTGTGGAAATCTCAGTAATGGAGATTGAAGAGAAAATTGTTAAATACACATGTGTTAAATACACAGACAGACACAGTCACAGACACAGACAGACACAGACACAGACACAGACACAGACACAGACACAGACACAGACACAGACACAGACATACAACATAAAGGATCATAAATAAAGATTATAAAGAGGTAGGGAATGTCCAGGTAATGGTTCCAAATTTCAATCTCCAAACTTTAAACCTTTGTCAGGCAACAGAGAAAGAGAAGAAAAATAAAATGACACAAAAGGGACAGGAAACTGAAGTCTCAGACTTAGAATTAATAGTTCAAATACAGCCAACACAATTCATTCTGAAGGCTGCCTTCATCTAAACATTATTCTCTTTCCATGGAAATATATCACATAAAGAAGTCACAAGAGTAATGGGACATAGATTATATGACCTTTGCTCTCGACTTCACTCTTTTCCAAGCTGTACAACTGTAATATTCCAAGAATCTTACAAATGATATTGGAAACATTTTATAAACATTTTATAATCAATACATGTTCATAATCTTATGACTTCGTAGTAAAGAGTCTCACTTTTACCTTGATGCAGTTATTTAGTCAGTACTCAATAATGTACAGGGTTCATCAGAAACCACTTATGATCTCATTCACTAAAAATCTTCTGTAAATGTTTTCTTAGAAACCCTGACAACAGAACTGCAGAATTTACCAAAATCCAACAATGTATGGCTATTGCTAGGACACTTCAACTTAGTTTCTCTCTGGAGAAACCCACAGTTAGCTTGGGTGTGCACTGCCCTTTTCATCTGTCTCCCTGCCATCTGCCTGTCTTCCAACGTCCACATTAAATCTATGGTAAAAAGAAAATTACTGTTAATAAAAATCCTCTGCTTCGCATTGATTCATTCTGATATCTTTTCCTGTAGCAAACTCAAGATTTCTGGTGTCAGCTAGTGAGTATCTAAGAAAAATCTCCACAGGCTGCTTTCAGCTGTAGTATACAGCTATGCCTCCCATTCCAGTTCCCACTAACCAATTCTCCTGGTTTATATTTATTTTGTAAAAATGTATGCTGTTGATAAGAGAATACTAAAACTGCACCAACTGATAGGCTTGTGTTTCTGAATGTTCCTTGGTAAGATGGGAATGATAAGTCAATATGCGGATCGTAACATTACACAAGGCAAAGTTTCAAATATTAAAGAAATGGTCACTCAACACCTTTTCTACAAATTGTATTTTAGGTAATGATGGCTTATCAATTTATATTACACTTAAAGGTTCCTGCTTTTCACTGGCAAAGCACTTCATGTCCAATAGGTTTTGCTTGGTTTTTCTCAGGGGGATTTTTGCTTGAAAAGAGAAAATTTTTATAGCAATAAAAACACTACTTTGGGATGGAAAGATTCCTTAGCAAATAACAAAGCTTATTGCTCTCCTGGAGGGCCCAAACTCTGTTCTTCACACCCATGTCATTTGGATCATGACTGCCTGTCACTCCAATTCAATGGTTTCTGATACCATGTGTGGCTCCCTGTTGGTGCTACACCCCTTGGCACACAATCAAACAGACACTCAAACACTTGCTAAGACACTTCAACTGAGTTTCTCTCTCTGGAGAAACCCACACAGTTAGCTTGGGTATGCACTGCCCTTTTCATCTACCTCAGAGCCATAAGTGAAACCTTTCATAAGTAAAAATGATTTTAAATTACCTAATATTAGAAAGGATTCTATACCATTTATTAGGTTATTTGTGTTTTATTTTCATGAGGTGAAGGTATTTGACATTATGCTTTAATTTTATCAAAAGGTTATTTTAAAAGGCTGAATCCAGGCAAATTTGATCATTTCATGATAAAGATTTTTTGTTAGTTGAACCTTGTAGGTTTCTACTCTTAAACTGCATATTCTAACACTTATGTTAAAGTCAAGCTGTTTCCATCTGTTTAGGCTATACACTGCATCACTTAGTAATATAAAAAGAGCAGTTTTCTTACACTCCTGGGACAAAAAAAAAATCACACAGAATTCATAAGTGATTCAATGCACAAAAAATTTTCTTGCATAGAGTTCTAGCCATATCACAATGCCATATCATAAAAACTGTCACTTTTTCTTTGTATTGATCATAAAGAATTCCAGTAGGTAAGCTCTGTAAGACTGGACATCTCATCATTTCACTTGACTGAGGCACATTCAGCCACAGCAGGTGGGGTTAACTACTCTAAGCATTGTTTCTCTGAGCACCAATATGACCCTAATTGTGACTGCACCATGTACTATGTTGAAGCAAATCTTTCCTCTGTCTATACAACCAGAAGTTCAGAATGGAGCCATAGCTCTAGCATGATAGAGGAGTTCAACTGCCACTTTGCTGGGATATTGCTTTTCTCTGGAGACTATCAGCTAGGGACTAATGGCAGCCTTCAGTCACTTGCTGCCTTCCTTCCAGATAGGTTGGCTTCCCATTCCAAATGTTATGGTTCTAGCAAGAATTTCAACATTGTGCTTGCTCCTCCCAACACCTCCCTGATTTGTCATCTGTGAAGCTGGGTCATTCCATAAGCAATTCTTACAAGAACTGTGCAGACACAAAAACATGACTCCATGCAGTTCTGTATTCACAGCAGTCCTGGTGACTGTTATCTGCTGAGTTGCAGGAGCTTAAGCTCATTAAGATTCTAAGAATCACTCACTGGCAAAAAACTGTCTTTAACCCCTTCATAACTATGTTTCAAAATACAGTACTGTGGGAAGAAGAATTTCCAAAACAAAGCCATAAGCCCTTTGGAATACAAAACAAAATAAAAATTGACATTTTTAGTGAGTAAAATTTTATTCTCACTTACCTTCATCTCATTTCTATTCTGGAATAGTCTGCCATTATCTCTGTGTTTTGCCTGCACAGAAGCAGATAATAGGATGAATTTTTGTATTATGTGGTATGATGCTTCTTTCTCTTACTCCCTCTCCCTCCCTTGTTCCCTGCCTCCCCCCTCTCTCTGTCCTCTCCTACTCCTTCTCTCTCTCTCTCTCTCTCTCTCTCTCTCTCTCTCTCTCTCTCTCTCTCTCTCTCTCTCTCT
>NC_034604.1:13407450-13414883 GCF_900095145.1 Mus pahari | reverse complement strand
GTGTGTGTGTGTGTGTGTGTGTGTGTGTGTGTGTGTTTGAAGTTCCAAAATCATTTATTTAGCACAAGGAACCTGTAATTTTAGCAACTGGTAGGATGGTAATGGAAATGATGAGTAGAGAATGGCACAGCTTCTTTGATAGGGTCCAAATTCGCAGCAATATGGGTCAGCAAGCAGATGAATGAAAGAACAGATCACAGGAGGAAGGAGCTCTTCATAGGGAAAGAGTGAAAATACATCAGATTGTCAGGACAAGCAGGCACGGAAATTTAGGCTGTATCTGGAGAAAAAGAGACAGAAAAGCCAGCAGGCTTGGCAGTGAAAACTTGAAAGCAATTGTGTTGGACAGGAAAGTTGGGACATCTTTAGAGAGAGATAGTGAGAATGCCCAGAGTGGCAGGCCAAGCCCACTTAAAGTCTTGGCCAGTATTTGAAAAGGTGATATAAGGGGGATAAAGAGAGAATCTTCTTACTTAACTCTTAGAAATGTGTTCAGGAGTAGCAGAAAAGATCTGTAAACATCTCCCACAACTCTTATTTATATCTCCTTTTCCATGTTGTACATGAAGTTGATGAAGATTTTCAAAAATCAAAGACAGTAAGGAATAAAATCAGAAAGTAATTAATGAGGAAGGAGGAAAAGAGAACATATAGTGCACATGAAAAGAGATGTGGAGGCAAAAAAAAAAAAAAATCCATTGAGCTGGACTTTATTTCTGGCCTGTGAGCAATTTATGTAATCTCTACTACTTTGATGTTCTTATCTCAGTAGACACAAAGTTTAAGTGTTCCTTCCAACTCTGGTTGTACTCAAAAAGGTTTTGTCATGTTCATTTAGAGAAATAGCATTTATGAGTATATTTTATTTAAAGAGGAAATTTTAAGTTACAGGGAGACATCATTTGTGTTTTATTCCAATAATCCATCCAGAAAGGAAAAATCTGTCTGCAATGTGGAGTGTCAGTGCCAGTAAGTGCTGTGGGCCACTATTCTAATAATTAGTTGCAATTTCCAAAATACCAAATTTTGGAAAGGATCAAATTTTAAATGACAAGTTCAGTTTATTTCCATTTATGGAAAAAGCAAATGAGTGTAAAAATTAGAAATTATAAATATATTAATATACATATACATAATCCATTAGTGTTAATGCTGTGCAAGAACACAGAATATTCAAGTATCTTAGGATTCAGTAATCTAGTTATAAGATGCTATTTAAATCAAAGAGGAAATATAATCTAATACCAAAGCGATTATGTAGGAAAAATGAGCAGGGTTTAAGGTAGGTATTAAAAACATCACTCAGAAGCAGAAAGGAGAAAAGAGCAATGGAGCAGAGTAACAAGGTGATGAACAAAAACTAGCTTCACGTAAGAATATCCCTTACCTTTCAATCAGGACTTCAGATTGTGAATTTTGTTCATTTTATTGACTCTGTTATGAGCCATCAACTCTTCAGACTTGCTTGATTGATAACTTGACTGTGGGTTTGATTTTTTTTTTCTGATAGCACTAACAAAATTCCTGACAGAAACAACCTAAAGGAGAATGACCTCCTCTTTGTTCATGGTTTCCTAAGATATACTCTATCATGGCAAAAAGGCATGGTGATTGGGATGGCAGAACCATGAGTTTGGGGTCCATATATATTTGTCAAACAAAAAGTAGCAAGATCAGACCAGAGCCAGGAGTCTCTGAAGGTCTCCTTTCAAAGGCCCCCCTTTACCAGCCAGGCCACGTTTACCAAGTAATCAATACTCTTCAAAACCATCACCAGATACTCTGGTTTCTTCATAAATCCTACAAATCTTCCCAAGCAGCACCGCCATTAAGGATCAGTGTTAAAACACATGATCCTATTGCAGACATTTAGCAGTAAAATCACAAGGCTTTGTCACAGGTTGCATAGACTCATGGCCATGTTATAAAGTACATTTATTCATTACAACTTCCTTGGTGATCATACTTTCTAGAATTTCAAATAAAATTGAATGTCTTTCCAAAGAGTTGAGAAAAATGTCACTATAGGGCCCATTATAGAAAATTTAAAAAGATGAAACAAGAAAGAAAGAAAGAAAGAAAGAAAGAAAGAAAGAAAGAAAGAAAGAAAGAAAGAAAGAAAGAAAGGAAGGAAGGAAGGAAGAATTTACAAACCTCCACCTCTTAATGGCACAGAGTGAATGAATCCCATTCAATAAAGGAGGAATATGAAAAAGAAGGAGAAAGAAGAAAGAGGAGGAGGAAGAGAGCAAGAGAAAACTGGAACAAAGAAAACTGCAATAAACATAGTGGAACATGTGCCCCCATGGCATGGTGGGCCAACTTTCAGGTATATGCCCAAGAGTGGTATAGGAGCTGCAGGTAGATCTATTTCCAATTTTCTGAGGAATCTCCAGATTGATTCCGAGATTGATTTTACCAGTTTGCAATCCCGTCAGCAATGGAGGAGTGTTCTTTCTCCACATCCTTGCCAGCATCTGCTGTCACCTGAGTTTTTGATCTTAGCCATTCTGACTGTTGTAAAGTGGAATCTCAGGTTCATTTTGATTTGCATTTTCCTGATCACTAAGGACTTTGAATATTTCTTTAAGTGCTTCTCTGTCATTAAAGATTCCTCTGTTCTGAATTCTCTGTTTAGTTCTATACCCCATTTTTTTTTTAATTTGGTTCTTTGGGGTTTTTTGGTGATTAGCATCTTGGGTTCTTTATATATTTTGGATATTAGCCCTCTATCGGATGTGGAGTAAGTGAGAATTTTTACCCAGTCTGTAGGTTGCTGATTTGTCCTATTGACAGTGTCCTAGGCCTTACAGAAGCTTTCCAGTTTCATGAGGTCTCATTTATCAATTCTTGATCTTAAAGCCTGAGCCACTGGAGTTCTGTTTAGGACATTTCCCTTGTTCTAATGATTTCAAGGTTCTTTCCCACTTTCTCTTCTGTTAGATTTAGTGTATCTGGTTTAATGTTGAGGTTCTTGACCCACTTGGATTGGAGCTTTGTGCAAGGTGACAAATGTGGATCTATTTCCATGTAGAAGAGCCTAAGGAAAATGATGACCAGTGACAGGCTCAAAGTGGGATCCAGCTCAAGGGGAGGCTCCAAGGCCTGACACTCATACTCTATAGAATGCTCACAAAGAAGGGCCTATCATGACTGCCTTTCAAAAGATCCAACAAGCAGCTGAAAGAGTCAGATGCAGGTATTTATACTCAACCAATGTACTGCAGCTGCTGACCCCTGTGGTTGAATTAGGGAAAACCTGGAAGAAGCTGAGGAGGAGGGTGACCCTGTAGGAGGACTAGCAGTCTCAATTAACCTGGACTCCTGAGATCTCTCAGACACTGGACCAAGCAGCATACACCAGCTGATAGCGGGCCCCCAATTCATATACAGCAGAGGACTGCTGGGTCTTGGTTCAGCCAGAGAAGATGCACCTAACTCTCAAGAGACTGGAGGCCCCAGGGAGTGGGGAGGTGTGGGGGTTTGGGGGTGGGAACATCCTTGAAGAGACAACAGTCATAGGGTGGACCTGGAGGGAGATAAAATCCACAGTGTAAAATAAATAAATAAATAAAAGTAATTAAGTAATTTGAATTAAAAAAAGAAAGACTGCAACCTAGCAAGGCAACAAATAGACACTGCAGCTCCATACTCAGCATCTCTTGAACATGCTGGCATCCTTAAATTCCAATGGCTTGAGTAACATATGACCTCCTTATGCCACTATGAAGCCTGTGCCACATTTAGGATTAGACATTCGTAATTTTGATGTCTTCTCTTCTAACTTCAGTGGAATTGTCTTGTTCTCAAGCACTGAAATTATATGAGGAAAATTCCCATTAGTCATCAAATAAGACACTCAAATTTGCATCTGAATATTATCATTTGCATTTATATATCAAATTATGTTATGACATAGCATGATTTCTTTGGGGCCATTGGTGGGAAACAGTAAACAAAGGCTGTATGGGGGTTGTGGAAGATCTAAATTCTTCATGCTTGCCCAAGTTGTGAAGGAAGACACCNAAACTCCAGACATAGAATGAATAGTGAAGCACTCTAGCCTGATCTTTAGACTGTTCCACAGAGTAGCCATGTTTCAATATGAGCTAGTAGGTATGAGATAAACACTGTATATTAGCCATCTATGGCTTTATACTATAACATGTAATGACCTGAGATATTGACTTCCAAATACATTNTTCTGCCACTCTGGTCAGTTCACTGAGACTGTCAGATAACTCCATACCAAGAGTTATACAGATGACCCTGGATGAACTCAGTGGTTTACAAAGTAAAACAAAGGGACTGCATATGGAGAAGAAAAGAAGAGAGGAAAATGGATTCCAGGAATGGACTGGATATAAGAGGACAGAAATGAAAGTAATCAGAATGGATTTATAAAATTGTCAAATAAAAATTTAATGAAATGAGAAAAAGAAAGTTTTGCTTTGTTTTGCTTTTAATCTACCCATTGGCTTGAAACTTTAAATGATCCTGAATATTTTGCTGTGGTTGTTTCTCCTATTATACACATACACACACTTACACACATATACATACACACATATCACTATGTATGTGGCTTTCAATAGTGTGGTCACTGTGAAAAGAATACGATGTAAAGCCCAAAAGTAGTGATTTTATGTCAACATGACCCAAAGCTAAAGTAATCTGAAATGAGGCAATTTCAATTGAGATAATGCCTCCATATGATCATGCTATAGGCAAGCAAGACCATAGGGCATTTCTTAGTGATCTATGTGGATGCTGCCATCATTGGTGTCTGGTCATTCTGCCTTCTATGGAAAAAGCAGATTGAGCAAGCCATAGAGGAACAAGACAGTACCACCTCCAACATCCCATGGTCTCTGCATCACCTTGTGCCTCCAGGTTCCTGCCTTGTTTGAGTTCCTACCCTGATTTCCTTTGATGATGAACAGTAGTGTGGAAGTGTGACCACAGTAAACCCTTTTCCTCCAACTTACTTTTGTCATGGTGTTGCATCATAGCAATAGTAACTCTAGAATAGATAGATTGTTTTGTTGTTGTTGTTGTTGTTGTTGTTCTACTTTTATCATTTTATTTTAAGACATGGTCTCATGTATTCTAGGCTGGTTTCAAACTAGTTAAACAGTCTGGGATGACCTTGAACTTCTGATCTTCTGCTCCTTCTTCTTGAGATGACAGCAAGTACAATCACTCTTGTTTGATGTCCTTGTGATCAAATCCAGGGGTTCATGTACTCTATCAACTGTGCTGCCTCCGAGCCTTGCTAATATGGTTTCAATGGTTCAGTAACTATTCTTAGTGTCTCTTACACAATGACAAATATTCAGCTACAACACAGATAAAAAGTAGAGCCCATGCCTTGTTGATATGAAGATATCTTTAGAATGAGTAGGTTCCTGTAAGAAAAGAGAGGAAAAGCCAAATTTGTGTAATACACAGGTCAAGAAATGTAATGATCAGTATTTAAACCTTCATCTGCAGACATTTCAGCACAGATGCAGACTAAATAGTAAACGCATCGAGATGCACACACACACACACACACACACACACACACACACACACGAGCAAAGAAGGGAACAGGAACAATGTGCTTAACCTTTCACCATACAACAGAGACCTCTGCTTCTCAGATGCTTTGCAGAATAGTTTTGTTTTGTTTTGTTTTGTTTTTTTGACTTCACAGTTTTTCTGTTAACTTCAATTTAAACTTTGCCGTACCTCCTGAGATTAGCAAGCTTTTTTTAGGGGAATCACATGAACATGCTTACCATGCAGGTTTTGTGAGCTATCATGGAAGAAAAGGCAGCCACCAAGGCTCCTGAAAGGAAAAGAACAGCAGCAGAATGAGGATAGCAAAGGCTTTTTGGAGCTATTCTGTTAACACATTTCCTACTTACTAGACACCTCAGGCTTCAGAACAGCCAGCCAGGACGGTGACACTAGAAAACTAAAAGAGGTGAGATCTCAAGTGGCTTTGTTTGACCTCCAGCTTAACACATATTTGGCCTGAACTAAAAGGGGAATATAAGGTTATGATGATGCAGTTTCCCACCTTGCTGGAATTTCTCCTGAAAGGAATGAGAAACACATCTTCCCTTATGAAGATACCACAATGTTTGTTCAAAAGCTGTTCACTTGCCTCACAAAGTGGCGATTATTCATTGCCCAGGACACCAAAAAAGGGAATGGACCCATAGAAAAAGGAAATCAGATGGCAGATGAGGAGGCAAAGAAAGCAGCTCAGGGACCAATGACTTTGATGGTAAAAACTAGACCTCAGCTAAGTGCAAAAGAGACAGATAAAAAGACCCTCACAGAAGGAGAGGGGCGAGAATACCTGGCTGGCATTCATCGCCTCACCCACCTAGGATGTAAAAAGATGATAAGGTTAATCAGTAGGTCCCAATATCATATCCCTGGTTAAAGAAGGCTATAAAAGACCTAGTAAAGAACTGTTGAGCTTGTGCTGTCACCAACACCGATACAGCAAGCTCCAAGAAGGAAGGCGCTTGCAAGGACACAGACCTGAGACCTACTGGGAAACTGACTTCACTGAGGTAAAACCAGCCCGGTATGAAAATAAATATCTTTTAGTCTTTATAGAGACTTTTCAGGATGGGTCGAGGCATTCCCCACCAAGAAACAGCTAATGTGGTGGCCAAGAAGATACTTGAAATTCTTCCTCGTTTTGGGGTACCCAAGGTAATAGAAACAGACAATAGTCCTGCCCTTCGTCTCCCAGGTAAGTCAGGAATTGGCCAGACAGCTGGGGATAAATTAAAAATTACATTGTGCATACCAACTCCAGAGCTCAGGACAAGTAGATAGAATAAATAGAACATTAAAAAGAGACCTTGACTAATATGGCCTTAGAGACCAGCGGGAGTGATTGGACAGCCCTTCTTCCTTATGCTTTATTTAGCGTCAGAAACAACCCAGGGACCTTTGGTCTGACTCCTTTTAAATTAATGTATGGGGCTCTTCCACCCATCTATGTGACAGGTTCATAAAATTGTAAAAGGAGGTCTGGAAACAGTTAAAAAACTTATGTTGCTGGTGAAGCAGGTGCCACATCAATTTGAAGTAGGAGATGCTGTCCTGGTGAGGAGACACCGAGCAGGGAACCTGGAGCCAAAGTGAAAAGGACTATACCTGGTGCTGCTAACAAAGCCCGCCCACCGCTCTTAAAATGAAAGGAATTCCCACTTGGGTCCATGTGTCCCACATAAAGAGAGCGCCCCCAAACAACCCTGAGATTCCATCTCACACCAGTCAGAATGGCCAAGATTAAAGATTCAGGTGACAGCAGATGCTGGCTGAGAAATAGGAACACTCCTCCATTGCTGGTGGGATTGCAAGCTTGTACAACCACTCTGGAAATCAGTCTGGCGGTTCCTCAGAAAATTAGACATAGTACT
>NC_034604.1:13352356-13405910 GCF_900095145.1 Mus pahari | reverse complement strand
ATATATATATATATATATATATATATATAAAAGCAGGAGAGGCGGAGACCAACTTTTAAATTCTAAGATTAGAATTTGTAAATAGAAGAAGAAGGGAAAATGAAAGGAATCGAATTCAAGAAAAGCAAAGAACTTATAGTCAAAAGTATAACATGAGACAAATAAGGCAATATTAGGAACTTGAAGGCCTGAGGCCTGACAGGCCCTGAAGGCCTAGCTGAAGATTTTACAATAGATCTATTGCCCCTTGTTTGGACATTCCTGAGGATGAGTGGCCCCAAGGATAGACATAAACACAGGAACTGTTTTGGGTTATTTTTTGATTGGCTCAGTGGCCATCTGGTGGCCTGGGTCTCGCTGACCCTCCCTGGAATGTAATCAAGCCAATTGTGTGAAGCTGCACCAAGTTCCCCCAAAATCCCCCAACCCTCTCCCTATTACTCTCTATAAAAACCCCTAGCTTTTGGGTTTCAGTGTCAATGCCTCTGCCTCCTGCGTGAGATATGCATCAGCCCGGGGCCCCGCCATTAAACTGCCTCATGCTTTTACAACAAGAAGGCCTCTCATGTTTTTTTTTTGGATTCCCTGACTTCCCTGGCATGGGTCCAACAGTACCATAGTGGATGCACCAGTTTGCAATCTCACCAAAAGTGGATGTGAGTTTTGTTTCATGTATGCTTTTGAGCACTTGTTTTCTGTTGTTCTATCAATTGTTATCATTCTCACTAGTGTGAAGTTGAAATCTCAAACTTTATTTCATTTGCACTTCCCTAATTACTAGTGACAACAAACTTTTTGGGCTTTGTTTTGTTTTAGCTATTTCTTCATATGTCTTAGCTTATTTTCCCTTTCTTTTGAGACCTTCCTGTTAAGTTCTCATGCCTATATGTTTCAATGGCTTACTTGTTTTTTTTTTTTTTATTGTTGTTGTTTATTGTTTTGTTGTTTTGGGTTTTTTTTTGTCTTCTTATCTTTCTATTTTAAGTTCTTTATGTATTATGGGTAACAATCCTCTGCTAGATGTATATCTGGCAAAATTGCTGCAATTATTTGGGCTTCTTTTTCATCCAGTTAATTATTTTCTCAGTTATGCCGAAGCTTTTATTTTTTTGAAGTCTAACTGGTCAATTGCTGGCTTTAATTCTAGCTCAAATGCAGTCCTATTCCGAAAGTCCCTTCCTACATCTACACCATATAGAGCACTGCCTGTTTTCTTCTAGCAATTTCAGTGTTTCAGGTTCACCTTTAGGTCTCTATTTGGAGTTAGTATTGTAAAGGGAGGTACAGATCTAGTTTCATTGTTTTGCATATACATATACAACTTCCCAGAACTATTTGTTGAATATATTTTTGTTCTTCCATTCATTTTAATGGCATTTTGGGCAAGTACAAGAAGCCTAAAATATGTGTATTCATGTTTAGATTTTCAGATGTGTTTCATTGATCTACAAATCCATGCTTGTGCAAGTACTACTTTTGTATTTAATACTATGGCTCTGTAATATATCTTAAGATCTAAAAGGGCAATTCCTACAGGATTGTTATTTATGCCTGGGATTGTTCTGGCTATCCAGAGTCTTTTGTGGCTTTATGTGATTTTAAGGTTAGTTATTTTTCTTGTTTTTACTATTTCTGTAAAAAAAAAAAAAAAAAAAAAAAAAAAGATGGGAATTTTGATTGAAACTTCATTGAATCAGTAAATAGCTGTTGGTACAATAGTCTTTTTCACAATATTAATTCTACCAATAAATGAGCATGGGCTGTTTTTCTGTTGGGGACCAGAAAGCCCCTGGAATTTGTCCCTGGGCCATAATCTAACACTCTTGCTTCTTTCACTATCTTGTTTCCATTCTGTAATTGACTTGGGACATTTTACAATGAGGTCATTCCTTTCCTTTTACAATGAGGGCACTCCTTTCCAGACCTGTTTAAAATGGGGACATTCCTTTGATGTCAATGTGTTACCTAGCACCACTAGTTTGGCCTGTGTACCTGAGCAAATTCTGTTTGTGGTTTTCAGCTTTAAAAAAGACCTCCATTTCCCCTGTATAAATGAGGCTTGAACAGGATTTTTGTCTTGCTTCCTTCCTTCTTGTCTTCTGTTCCCAAATTTTGTCGTTGTCACTTCCTTCTTTCAGAAACCCTGTTGTTTAAGCCCTGAGGATTGGGGCATTCTTCTAATTTCATATTCTTCAGAGGTTTGAAGTTTTTATTGTAGGGCTCTTTCACCTCCTTAGTAAGGCTTATTCCTAAATACTTTATATAATTTTTAGTCTATAGTGAATGGGAATATTCCATAACTTTCTATGTATGTTACTTGTTAGTATAAAAAAGGTACTGAGTTGTGCAAATTGATTCTGTCCTGCCACAACATTGAACTTTCATCACTTCTGGATGTTTTCTGCTAGAAGTTTTGAGATCTGTTATGTATATAGTATCATGTTGTCTGAAATAAAGGACAATTTGGCTTCTTTTCCTATTTGTACTTCTTTAATATTCTTTCCTTGGTTTACTGCTCCAACTTGTACATTAAGCAGTATCTTAAAAACAAGTAGGACTAGTGGACATCCACATCTTATCCATGACATGGTTGGATTTATTTCAAGCTTTTCTCTCTTTAGGGGAATATTGACATACTGCACTAATCATTTTGAGGTATGTTCACTCTTGCCCTACATTTTCTTGGACTTTTATCTGGAAGGCAGTTTGGACTTTCTCAAAGACTTTTTTTCTCTCTCTACTGAGATGATCATATGACTTTTGCTTTATGTCCATTCTTGCAGTTTACTACATATATTGACTAGCATTTGTTGAACTGCCTACATTTCAGAAATAAAGCCAACTTGGTCATGGCATTTAATCTTTTTGATATATGTCTATAACCTGTTTGCAGGAGTCCTACTGGGAATACAACAAGGACTTTGGCCAATATTTTTATTTTTGTGTTGTGTTTCTATTTTGGAATAGTACTGGAGCCATAGAAGGGTTTAGCAGTACTCCCTTCTAGTTCTTTCTTTCTTTCTTTCTTTCTTTCTTTCTTTCTTTCTTTCTTTCTTTCTTTCTTTCTTTCTTTCAATAGTCAAGGAAGGATTGCCTTTGGGTCTTCTTTGAATGTTTGGCAGAATTCTTCTATAAATCCCTCTGTCCCAGTACTTAATTTTTCTTAGCCTTTTTATTGCTACACCAATCACCTGATTTCTTATTTTAGGACCCCATTTCGGGGACCCTCACTCGAGCCTGGCCTGTTCCACTATATTCTCAGCCTCAGGCTTCTAAGCTTGCAAACAACTTTTTCTTTGGACTATTTGACATAAGTTACATAAATCGGGCCTCAAATTTTATCTTAAATTTCCTTTCCCTTCATTATGGATCAGTTTACATTGTTGACTTCTTAGTTTAATTTTGGTGTTTTGGCTGATCCATCCATTTCTTTTAGAATTTCCAGCTAATGGAGTACATGCTTTAAAAATATTTCCATAGAAATTTTGAATTTCTTTATGCCTAGTGTATTGTTTCTATGTTCATTTCTGCTTCTTTTCATTTGTATTCCAATTTATTCAGGCCAGTTGGCCCAGAAGTCTGTTAATACCGTATATCTTCTCAAAGATTCAACTCTAAGATTTGTTGATTCTTTATATTGTTTCCTTTGTTTTTCTCATTTATTTCTGCTGTAATTTCTATCATTTCTTTCAACTGACTGGATTTGGATACACTGAAACTTATAGAAAAGAAAGTGGGGAAGAGTTTGGAACATATGGGCACAGGGGAAAAATTCCTGAACAGAACACCAGTGGCTTGTAATATAAAATCAAGAATTGACAAATGTGACCTCATAAAATTGCAAAGCTTCTGTAAGGCAAAGGACACTGTCAAGAAGACAAAAAGGCCACCAACAGATTGGGAAAAGCTCTTCATCAATCCTATATCTGATAGAGGGCTAATATCCAATATATACAGTGTACTCAAGAAGTAAGACTCCAGAGAAACAAATTACCCTATTATAAAATGGGGAACAGAGCTAAAAAAAGAATTCTGAACTGAGGAATACCAAATGGCTGAGAAACACCTAAAAAAAAATGTTCAACATCCTTAGTCACCAGAGAAATGCAAATCAAAACAACCCTGAGATTCCANCTCACACCAGTCAGAATGGCTAAGATCAAAAACTCAGGTGACAGCAGATGCTGGAGAAGATGTGGAGAAAGAGNAACACTTCTCCATTGCTGGTGGGATTGCAAAATGGTACAACCACTCTGGAAATCAGTTTGGCAGTTCCTCAGAAACCTGGACATAGTACTACCTCAGGATCCAGCAATACCACTGCTGGGCATATACTCAGAAGATGCTCTAACATGTAATAAGGATACATGCTCCACTATATTCATAGCAGCCTTATTTATAATAGACAGAAGCTGGAAAGAACCCAGATGTCCCTCAAGACAGGAATAGATAGAGAAAATGTGCTACATTTACACAATGGAGTACTACTCAGCTATTAAAACCAATGAATTTATGAAATTCCTCAGCAAATGGATGTATCTGGAGGATATCATCCTGAATGAGGTAACCCAATCACAAAAGAACATACATGAAGCCAGGCGGTGGTGGCACACGCCTTTAATCCCAGCACTTGGGAGGCAGAGGCAGGCGGATTTCTGAGTTCGAGGCCAGCCTGGTCTACAAACTGAGTTCCAGGACAGCCAGGGCTATTCAAAACCTGTCTCGAAAAACCAAAAAAAAAAAAAAAAAAAAAAAAAAAAAAAAAAAAAACACACATCATATGTACTCACTGATAAGAAGTGAGTACAGAAGCTCTGAATATCCAAGATACAATTCAAAAACCACATGAAACTCAAAAAGAAGGAAGAACATACTTCTATCCACCTTAGAATGGGGAAACAAAACACCCATGGAAGGAGTTACAGAGACAAAGTGTGAAGCAAAGATTGAAGAAATGATCATCTAGAGACTGACTCACCATGAGTTCCATCCCATTTACAATTACCAAACCGAGACACTGTTGTGGATGCCAACAAGAGCTTGCTGACAGGAGCCTGATACAGCTGTCTCCTGAGAGACTCTGCCAGTGCCTGACAAATACAGAAGTGGATACTCACAACCATTCATTGTACTGAGCATAGGATCCCCAATGAAGGATCTAGAGAACGGACTCAAGGAGCTTAGGGGGTTTGCAGCCCTATAGAGGAACTACAATATGAAATAGCCAGAACCCTCAGAGCTCTCAGGGACTAAAACTCCAACCAAAGAGCACACATGTTGGGATTCATGGCTCCAGTAGAGGATGGCCTAGTCGAACATCGATGGGAAGAGAGGCCCTTTGTCCTATGAAGGCTCTATGCCCCAGTATAGGGAATACCAGGGCCAGGGAGCAAGTAGGTGGGTTGTTGAGCACGGGGGAGGAAGGGATAGGGGAAGGTTTTTTTTTCAGAGGGGAAACCAGGAAAGGGGATAACACTTGAAATGTAAATAAAGAATATATCCAATAAAAAAGAAAAGAAAAAGGGAAAGTCACCAAATTTAAGTTTATAAAATATCATAAATTTTATAAAAATTTTAATGACATGTATTTAAATCTCTCATGTTGTAAAACTAATAAATGTTCTTTGAATATTTTGAAATATTATAACGCAAACTACAATTATAAGTGGATAGCCGCAGTTCATATTAAGGTAATCTATATTTCACTATGGGTAAAGCATGAGTAATAACCATGTAAATGAAATCTGTAAGCATGATAGTTTTAGAGAATAACTAATGCTAAGCAAGGAGGGATTGTAATGGGACCTCCCTTTGTTAAGGAGATCTTTGCCACATTATTAGTATTTTAGATGAAATAATTTCAGGGGCAAAGATAACAAATATAAGAACTCATTTTAATAAAAACAAAATTTTCCCTGTCTATTTGAAGAATAGAAGAAAGGCAATAGTGACAAGAGCAACCAATCTATGACAAAGCAGACAAACAGAGGGGATCAAACTTTTATTGATTAGGCAATATTTTATGCTAAGCCCATTAGGAAGTCGTCATAGAGCTATCTGGGAGTGACATGCTATGATCTATATTCTAAGTTGTATTTGCTGCTACTGATAATTATGAACTTATAGTTGAGCAAATGAAAAGAACAATTAATTGATGTTGTGAAGAGAGAATGCTGGTAGAAGCAGAATGATCTATTGAAAGATCTACTACTTAGATAAACTACTAAGGCAAAACGCAAAAAGTCATGATAGTTTTGGCTAGGGTGTCAAGAGGTGAGATAAAAATGATTTCAATAAGCATTTTTAAAGTAGAGTCAAAAATATTTACCAAGCCTGCCATGTATTATGCTGAAGGTAAAAATAAGAGAGTATATTCAATTATCTCTTGAAATTCAGTCCGGCTTAGCTTTGTTTTCTTCTGGGATTGGCAACTAAAGTTCAGCTTTTTATTTTTAAGGACTTTGATTACACAGCACTCCAAGTCCACAAAAATACTTCTGGAAGCAATGAAGTTTCCTAAAAATTTTCTTTACTGCTGATACATGGCTCAGTTTGATTAATTTCAGAACTCTGACTTTGATTGCTTGCAAATAAAGGTTGCTGTTATGTTTGACTCAACAACACCAAAAGAAAAAAAAAATTGGAGGAATGTGATACTATGTGCCTTTCAGTGGGATGATTGAAAATCCAGAGACTTTTAAAGTCTTTATCTATAAATGTTATTAATACAATGTACTACTTCAGCTATAGCTCATGTTAATCACCAAGAATATTATAAAAGGGAGCAGTCAATATGGCTTCCTGGATTTTGCTTCAATATAATAATATCATTCCTGGGATAAAAGAGGAAACATTGGTTTTGCTATGTCTGTAGAGAGTACAGTATAGATGATGACTCCCACTTGACATTGCCATGTTTGAGGAATTGTTACCTCTCAAAGCTGCTAACACTTAAGTAAGGCATAATCAATGTACCATCAGCGGTCAAGTGTTGTCTCAAGACTAATAGGGTCAAGTTTCTAGAGCAAAGAGCCCAGTCATAGACTGGAACATCTTTGAGGTTCTCTGATCTTTAGGAGGTCCCACCTGACTTGGAGAAAAACAGTTTCAACAATTTCATTTGGAGAGTAGGAATCTTGTATAGCACGTTACTATATCACCACTATGACATGGACAGTCCAAAAGTATCATAGATCACTGGGATTCAGAGTCTCAGAAGTCCTTATCCAGAACAACAGGAGATAAGTAATGCCCCTGTTGGATGTTTTTTTTTTTCTTCCTCATTTTATACTATCTTGGACCAGACTATGGGTTGGCAATGTTGATGATGAGAATGATTCTCTTTTCCTTTCCTTAACCTTAATCATCTGGGAACAAACACACATACACACACACACGCACGCACACACACACACACACACACACACACAAAACAAACAAACAAACAAAAGTCTAAATTAAGCAGCATATAATATTTTTTAAAAAATGACAAATGCAGCATGCCGAAGCACTAAAGAATATACAGGGAAAAAAAGTGCTTTCCCAAGTATGGAGGCAAGAAAACTAATTGAGGACTCAAGCCTAAGGGAAAATTACAGAAACAGCAAAAGCTGTTTCCAATCACCTTGTTTTGTTTTCTCAGCCTAGTGGGGGGGAAAATGCCCTTACCTCCTGCAGTGGTTGCACAGTTGGAAAATATAGACCAGGAGTACTAAAAATATTCCTTACTGAGAGTTAAATCAAGAAGGTAAAATGGGTGTGTGCAGCCAATTTTTGTAGTACCTTTCTAGTCACACTTCATTAAAAATCACTGGAGTAACCCTGGATTCCCATCTTCACTCAGGAATGAATTCTTACAAAATAACATGTGGACAAAGATATAAGAGCTATTGACTGACTGTCTCATCTGTCAAGAAACATCTATCTTTCTGGGATGTAGGTCAGTTGGTACAGTTTTGCCTAACATACGGAGAGTATTCTATAATCCTAGAACTAGGAAGGGAGAGGGAGAGGGATCCAAAGTTCAAGACCATCCTTACCAATATAAAAATTTTGAGGCTAGCCTGAGTTACATGAAACTTTGTATTAAAAAGAGGGGGGAAAGACTATAACTATGTCCTCCCAGGATGAATGGGGAGCACCATATTGAGCTGAAAAAATTCTCTAAAGAAGAAGAAAGATGCAATATAACCCAGTATAATATATGATCTTCATCAATATACTATGAGTCCAAAATGAGCTCATCATGTACAAGTTTTTGGACCATCTCCAAGCCCATCATACATACGTGGCTGTCACATCCCTTCTACATTAGATTTGCTGACAGGATTTTCTTCTAGTACCTTTCTATTCTCTGTATGTGTCTTCTTCTCTCATTCTCTTCTTTATTTCTCTCTCTCCATGTACATGCTTGTGTGTGTGTGTGTGTGTGTGTGTGTGTGTGTGTGTGTGTGTGTCTTTGGTATACACATATGTGTGAGAGAGTATATTTGCAAATGTGATCATGTATAGATAGTAGAATCCGAAGAGGAGCTCTTTCTCAACCAGTTATCTGCCTTATAGGCAGTATATTGGATGAATGAGGAGCTGGGATTTTAGCCACATTGGCTGGCCACTGAGCCCCTGAGAGCTGCATGTCCTGCTTATAAGCACAGGCCACCGAATATTTTTTGCTTAGGTCCTTGTGCACAGCAAACACTTTACTTATTAAACTGTCTCCCCAGTCCTGTGATCTTTACTTCTTGACAATGAAACAAGCATTGATATAAAATTCCATGTTCTAGGCTGAGGGGGCTAATTTCAACATTCTGTTGCAAAATCACCATGAAGCTCCTCTAATGAAGCCTCAAATTAAAAGGCAGTGCTTTAAGACATGAGTTTTCACAACAGAGGCAGGTTATACATGCTGAGGTCCACCTTTGTGTCCTCTAAACATGGATACATAGGTGCTGAACTAGTGTGTGCTGACCTTTTTCTGAGTACACTGACTTTTCAAGCATTCTCAGAAAAGAGTTTTTCTGCTTGAAGACATAACTCCAAATTTTGAGGGTGAACAGAGATGCCAGTGAGGATGAACAGAGATGCCAGCTGGCTTGCTTGGCTTTTAGTCTCTACACTTGCTGAAATGCAACTGAATGAGATTTAGGAAGACATAATATATACAGCCTTGTGGAAAAGACTTCAAACCAAACAATGTTGATGTGCAACCCAGCTATCAGTCAGTGCCTTTCCAAAGTCTACTTCACTCTTCCCTTAATAGAAAAGAGAAAAGTTCATCTCCCCTAATACATACATTCTCAGGCCTCGCTCTGAGAATGTCTACTCTCTGTACAAGAATGGAAATGCTTTTGGGCCCTCTGCCAGCACCTGTAAGAGTGCCTAAATAACTCTGGGCATAACTCCTTCACTAGCCCAGGTGTACAGAAGGGCATGCTTCGTATGTAAGTAGCATAGCTGCTGTAACATGTTTTGAGATATCAAATAAGCTAACAAATGAACTTTTCAGTGTTTTAAAACCTCTTCAATAAAGTTTTGCATGCTTATGTCTTTACTATTTTGTAATTCTATATTTCTTTTACAAACAATTTGTTATTTCCATGTATTTTAACACATTTTTTGTTAAATTGCTTTTATTTAAGAAGTGATTTACATTCTCTTCCTGATATTTATATTTTCTTCTACTTAATTTCTGAGCATAACAATTTTCCATTAAAAATAGAAACTAGCCATGTACATTGATGCACACTTTAAATCCCATTACCCAAGAGGTATATGCAGGTATACCTGTTTAAGGCCAGCCTGATTTACATAGTGAGTCCAGGCCAGCCAAGGCTATGTAGTGAGACCCTTTTTTCAAAAACAAAAACAAAAAACAACTAAAAAAACAAAACAAAACAAAATAACCAAAGAACAACAAAAACAAGAAAGAAAGAAAGAAAGAAAGAAAGAAAGAAAGAAAGAAAGAAAGAAAGAAAGAAAGAAAGAAAGGAAGGAAGGAAGGAAGGAAGGAAGAAAGAAAGAAAGAAAGAAAGAAAGAAAGAAAGAAAGAAAGAAAGAAAGAAAGGAAGGAAGGAAGGAAGGAAGGAAGAAAAAAAGAGAAACAATTTACAGATGAAATGTGGCATGGAAAAGCATACACTTAAGCTCTCATGTGGTTATGTGTTGGCTTTATATTGTGACAAAATGCTTGCTCATAGTCAATTTAATAAAGAAAAATGCTTGTTTTGGTATGTGGTTCTACGGGGTTTAGTCCATGGTTGTTCATCCACATTGCTCTAGGCCTATGACAGTACAGTATCTCCCAGTGAGAGGCAGTGGTTGCTGGAGCCTATTTACTTCTTGACTGCCAAAAAACCAAAGAGAGATGCAGAAATAATCCAAGTCTCAATATTTCCTCCCAGAGCATACTAACCTACTTCCATTAGCTCCCAACTCCCAATCCCTGCGTTTTAATAACCCCACGAAAAGAGAGCAATCCTTAAATATCTGAATTTCTGAGCCTCTGAAGGACATTCAAATCCAGACCATAGCTGGTCATATATACAATTTACTAAATAGATTACAGTACAGAAGACAATGTGTTTATCTTCCAGATAATCAGAAACAAATTTATCCTTTCTTCTCTCCTTTTCACTCACTTCATTTGGGAATGAAGAAGTGATTTCTCTATTTTCTCAACTAGACTAAAGGAATAGAGCATTCTCATGACTTTCGACTTCTCCCTAGTATCATATTCATACCATGTCTATTCTTATGGTTTCTCTGTTCCTCTAACTGTGAACTTACAGGCACTGTGTCATGAGGGCCAAAGAAACAGGGTATGTGTAGACCTAAATCATATGAGTCCATGTGAGCTATCGAATAAAGGTAAGCACCTCCCCAGCCTCTTGTCCTTTCACACTGTTCACATCTGAAAAAGGAATTAAGAGTAGATGATGCATTCATGCTAAACATGGAAAGAAATGGAGATGAAGAAGTTGCTATGAAGAAGTGGCCTTCAGAAGAGAAATAAGGATAGAAGAAAAACTGCTGTGCTTAAACTAGTGAAGTGAGCTCAGAATCAACTATAGAGGTGAGCAGCTAATATGGAATATATTTGCATATTTATGAGTCAGTTCTATCTGGACATTTAGCCACAGAGAAAACCTCCCAACAGGGTAACAGAATATAGCAACAAGAAGACATTTTGTGTTTGAAGCCTATTTTTCTTAAAAGGAAAAGACATGTCATCTTAGGAGTGATTTCATATTTTCCACCATCTAAAAATGTTTACATTCCTTAGATCTGACTCAACACTGAGTATAGTGCCAGTACATAGATGCACACCATAATGATATGACCTACTTATTATACCGAGTGACAGCTTTTTTCGAGGCAGCTAGAATGAAATAGTTGGAAATTTGGAACTTCCAAGACATGGTCAGTGAAGACAGTCACTGCATAGGAGACAGATGTGTGATGTCTCTGATAAAGTTTGTAATAAACTAGCTTCACACTGTCAACATTTTCTACTGACAAGGACAGAGCTTCTCACCTGATCTTCAAATAAAAGCCATGCCACATAGAATCACTAGTGAATCATGTAAGCAAGAGATTACATGGTGAGAGCAAGACTGGGCTAAGGTTTTCTCAGAGGCTCTGATAAAAGGACAGAAGAAACCTAGTCCTGGATCCTTGTTTAGGAGCAAGTTTGGTGAGGTTTGGCCTGAGAATGGGCCCCAGAGCCTCTAAAAGTGAAGCTTTTGGTTTTAGTTACTTGACTTTTCTACTGAGGAGACTGGAGCTATCAGTCTCAAGGATCAGTCTATAACACTGTTGAGAAATCCTGTGTTTCCCTTGTACAATATTGTTTAATTAGCTCACTTGACTTCATCTCATTGCATGATGGCTTTTTGATGATTGTGGTCCATGTTTCTACCATGAATAGTATTTAAGATGCTGTATTTCTTAATAAGCATGTTTGATATGAAAATTTATTCTTTGAATGTGTCTCACTCCAAAACTCCTTTGTTGGATTTTGAATCTGAAGGTGATAGTAGGAAGAAGTAGGACTTTTAAAGAGTTCATAGATAATGCACAGTATGATAGATAATGCACACATGATATTAATGTCCTTACAGATGCTGCTGCAGCAAATGCCTGTATCCATTTCATACCTTCCATCTCTTCTGCTAGGTTAGAAAAGAGCATGCAACACTTTTATGCCCTTTCACTGTATAAGGGTACAGTGAGATAGTAACAGAAATGTACTCTTACAGGATATATATAAAACATACTGATACCTTAATCTTGGGTTTTAACAATTTCCAAGATCATGAAAAATACATTTCTGCTCTTTATAAATTACTCACTCTCACATACTTTGTTATAGTGACAGTAATGGGCTAAGACAAACACATTACCTGAATACAAGGTTACCAACCAATAAAATAGGTCTTGTGACTGAGGAAAAAGTTAGGGGTCAAAGGCAGATATTTCAAAATATGTTATTAAAGGGTAGAGGGATAGCTTATCAGTCAAGAGCACTTGCTACTTTTTCAGAGGAAGCGAGTTTGATTCCCAGCATGCATGTCATACAGTTGACAATCTCCTATAACTACAGCTCCAGGGAATCCTATGATCTTCTGGTCTCCACAGATGCCAGCCATATATATGGTTCACATACACACAACCAGAGAAGTATACATCTATACATATACATACAATAAATATAAATAAATCCTTTGAAATTAAATATGTTCCTAGAAGATACACTCATGCTCCTTGCCTATTGTGAAGGAGCATGCTGTAAATTTTTATTTTAGACCCATAATAGAAACTTAAGAATATCATTTGGAGTTACTGATGCCATGTCTGAAGTTAGCAATATAAGCACTGAGTAACTCCTACATTTTCCAAAATGACCCCTGAGAAAGTCTGAGTGATGATGGAGTTCCAAGAAGCTGAAGTCAGGGACGGAGCAGTAAGTGTCCAAAAAAAGACAGTGAGGAAACCTAATCTGTGAAGACTCTAACAGAGGTTCCCATTAATGAGAGTGACCTAAAGTTAGGGTAATCAAAACAAACCTATAACATGTATGTTGAAATGGTATGGTTCCCTGAGCTTTACTATATCCCTTGGATTCCCCCAAAAGGTTTAGAATTCCAAATTTGAGAGTCAAGATTTTAGAGTAGGAAAGAACACATCTGCCTCTTTTTTTTTTTTTACAGGATTCTTGCTGCTAGTAGTTGGCTCTAACTCATAAAAGGAAAAAATTCTGATTGAGATTTTGAGTATTGATTAAATTGTACAGTACATAATCATTATTGATCGAGGGTAAAAACACTTGAAAGATCATTTATGGCTTGACAGTAATCAATGACCCATCCATCTTCAACTTAAACCGAGGGATTGGTAAATATAGCCCACAAATAAGAATATAAAATACTCTTAACACTATCCAGAGCTGCTCAGGTCAAACCATGAATACCCAAGTGTGAGATCTAGGATATACATACAAATTTGGGGTATGGTAGCACATAAGTCTGATCTCAATACTGGGAAGATGGAGATGGGCACATCCCTAGAACATATAGGACCTCAGTCTATCCTACTTACAGAGCTTCAGACCAGAGAGTGACCCTTTCTCACAAAACCAGAGTGGAAGTTTTGAAAAGTAATACTTGAAGTTAACCTTTGGTATATACACACAGAGATATCCATGCATGCATACATACATGCATAGATACATATAGACAATGGGGTGTTTTGAAGATGCTTCACCCACAGGGAGTGGTATTATTAGAAAGTGTGGCTTTGTTGGAGGAAGCATGTCACTGTCGGAGTTGGGCTGTGAAACTCTGCCCAATGTGGAAGAGTCAGTCTTCTCTTGGCTGTCTTTCTTTCAAGATGCCAGAACTCTCAGGTCCTTCTTCAACACAATATCTGACTGGATGTTGCCATGCTCCTGTTGATGATAATGAACTAAACCTCTGAACCTATAAGCCAGTCCTAATTAAATGTTATCTCTTATAAGAGTTGCCTTGGACACAATATCTCTTCACAGCAATGACACCCCAACTAAGACATACATACATGCATGCATACATACATACATACATACACACATTCATACACACATACTTTCAGAATCATGCATGTACATGCACACACACACAGCACATGAAAATACAGTTATGAGAAAAGTGCAGCTTTGAATTTGCTTCCAATCTAGGTCTCCTTATTTTTGTCAGGAGCCATACCTAATTCTTTCTTGAGCTTTTATTTTAATAATTCTAAAACAATGAGATAGAGCCCATTTTTAAGGATGGGTTAGGCATGAGGTTTCTCTAAGTATATATGGTGGTCAAAGTACACATGGCTCAATTCTGAGGGATTAAAGTAGTGGTCTGCCAGCTTTGGATAGTAAGGATGGAAAAATATAATACGTCAACCTGGATAAGTAGAGGCAGAGTGAGGAGAGCTGGTAGGCTTCGCTCCAGGGCTGCAGAAGGGAATCCACAACCTAGAGTTGGAAAGTGTTATCTCTTCTCGGTGTTTGAATTAATGAGTTCACTGTTCAGATCCAGTGGTAACCTGACTTTTTTTTTTTTTTTCTGGCAAGGACAAACTGAAACTTGCGAAAGACAGACAATGTTGCAGTGGATCACAGTGTGCATATGATCAATCAGAAATTTGATATAAAACTCTTGTGAATCTCCAACCTATATTTCTGGAGGATGAAAAAGACTAGGTAATGCCTTTTCTTCTCCCATGTTGTAAACCTCCCAGTACTACAGTCCCAGGACAATATCTCTGATAAACTCAAGTTTACAAGCTCACAGTCAGAGGGACGAGGCAGGTTTATCACCCGCCTTCTCACCACTTGTCTGCTTGTCTTTCAATATGCCCATTCAGCACTACTGTGATGAGACTGAGTCCTGTGCGCCAGATCCCCACTCTTCACAGTTCCCCATCTTTCTGTACTTTTTCCAAAGCCATTCATGTCACTTCATTTTCTTTTTTCTAGCTCTTCATGATCTGTCTGCTCCCTGCTAATTGCAGGAGCTACTTCCAAGCAATATGAACTCACACTCCACTCAGACAGAGTTTCCTTCCTAACCATGCCCATGAATAGACTAGCATGCCTCGGGCTGTGGAGTCTCTCAGATTTGTATATGTCTCCTATAAAGGCCAAATTGCTGAAGTTCAATCCTATGTGATTTCTAGAGGGACAGAATCTAATCACATTTTCTCCTAAACCAATTATCTTCTCTTACCAAGGCGGGAATCAGATTCATTGCCAGTGGGCCTAACATTTGCTGCCGAAAAAGTTTCTCTCTCTCTCTCTCTTTTTTCTCCTCCCCATAAATCTTAAAAGCAAACCTTGATTTTTCTTCTCAGCCTCAAACTCACTGACCATTGTGCTGTGCGTGATACTGACAAGGCACAGTGACTGACAGACTGACATGGACTACTTCCTGGGAGCTGATAAGTAACCAAAGCTGAAACCAATCCCAGGGTAGAACACTGTATCTTCTTCTGCTTACAAGTAACTGTTAATGCATTACCCATGATGACACAGCTGCTGGGCCAGGTAATGGGCTTTGATCGCTTGATCTATTTAACATATGAACTAGCATAATACATATTAGGTTCCACAGGGTGCTTTCATACATAATTTGCTTTGTTAAACTTTCCTCTCTTGTCTTCAGCCCTGTTCTCAGACATATGTCCACACCTTGCACCTCCTCTCTGTTTCCCTGCCACAGAATATTTTTCAAGAACAATGTCTGTTCACAAGTCATAGTTTTCAATCAGATAAATATTAATCCCCCACTTATTGGAATACAAACATAATTGACATATTTAAGACAAAGTAAATGCTTCTCTTGAAGCAGTGCCTTCTCATGAGTTTATGCAACCTGATTATGATGATGACAATGAAGAGCCCACATTAGTCTCCTCAACTACCTAAACACTGGGAATCCTGCTGCAATCTTTCATTGCGTGGATTCCCTGCTCTCACACACATAACAAGCATCACAATAAACAGTTGTTGCTGAAATTTCTTAAGATATCAACAAGGAAAGCATACTTTAGGTTCCATATTGCTACAAACAAATACAAAGAGAAAATAATATTTTGGGTTTATAAAATTCACTTCCCAGATCTTGCAGCAAATAGGTATGAAATAAATTCATGTATTGTCAAGTTTCTTTTTATGCTTTTTTAGACAAATCTTTGATTGATTTCTGTTTCTTAAAGAACATGGAATTGTGTGAGTCTCTGTAAATTTGGATGCCTTCCAGGATTTTTTTTCCTCTGAATTTTTAAAGAAAGAACAATTATGACATAGTAATTATGATGATAAAAGGCATACAATGGAACAAAAGGGATGTTTTCCATCAGGGAGTGGTAAGAGGGCATCAGCATAGATTGCAGTGTAGTTCTCACCTCAGAGAGTCATTGGCTTACAAAGAATTTCATGGGCCTAAATGCATTTCCAACTTTCCATCACAATAAATGGTTTAGGGGAAAAATCTTTGAGATTAATAAGATTAAATCATATACATTAATATTTATGATGTTTAATATCTCTTTTGAAAATATAATTTTTTGAATGAGCTAAACCCTTAATGTGCCTTGCACTGTAGGGAAAAATGAGTTTATTGTACATTGTTCATCAGTACATGAGAAGCATCTGGCAGCATGAGGCACTTAGCAGTCACAGGAGTGTACGTAGATTAGACAATGAAATGTAGGACAATAGATGACTGTACACTTTGCTTGCTTCACAGTTGGCTGCAGTACAGTCCTATTCAGTGGAATATGTCTCTAAGGAAAGATCACACACTATAACTTGTCTTGCCGTACTTTTCTTTCTGATAGTCATGCTCTGCTTTGGCTTCAGGGTAACCTCATCTATGATTCTTCAATCTTCACTGAGTTTTAAATAAAGCTCTGATTTCTAGACAGAAAAAAAGCATTTGAATTTCAGTTTCACCTGAAGTCTGTGGTTTTTGAACAAGGTAGGTGACTTTGCTAAACTCCAGTTTCCTCAGAAATAAGGGTATCTCCTTCTAGATTGTTGACAAGATTCAATAAAGCTAATCCCCTTACGGGCTCAGTATTGTACCTCCCTCACAGATAGTGCTCACAAATCTGAGTAATGACTAGATTTATCAGGGCCCTAGGCAGAGTCATGGCAGGACAATGACAAGGTCAGGATATTGACCCATGAAATAGATGAAAAAGCTGATGGAGGATGCCTCAGATAGAGGTCCCCCAGTATAAGCCACCTTACATCATGCTGTCTATAGTTCAGTGTCAGAACTGAAAGCTGACTTTCTTTAGAGTTTTCTTTGCTAGCACAACTCTAAATGCTCCTGACAATAGAGAAAAAAAGTGTGTGACCTTAGCTTGGTATGTAAGCCAAGTGACCACCTGGAAATGATTCTATCATTGAACTCTTTGTAGATAGTGAGACTTGCCATTTTCCTTCCCATCAATTTCTTTTCACCATGGAGACTATTGTTGCTGAACAATAGACATTCAACCCTTGACCTTCATCTCATTCCCATGATTACCACTCTAAACACCATGTTCACATCTTGCCTTTCTCCAGTCTTAGTGAAGCAATGAAGAGTAATTACAACAGAAGTAAAAATCACCAAGTTATCCTACAGTTCCCTTTATGAGATTAGAAAATCAATGCATGCAAAATGTAAGAATCTAGACTTTAAAAAAGCATGGTTAATCCATATTTTCTTGGATTAAAAATCCATGAAGATAATGAATAAACCTATCATCAAAGTGAAAATTCTGCCGGTTCTCTTCTACACTCCAGACCAAAGGCCATTGCACAGTTCTTCTTCTCTCTTCTAGGTGGTCTCCCAGGAGTGCTCTCACTCTTAAGCTCAGAAGTGAGATCACCACTTTCGAACCAAAAACTGTGCCAAGTGGGACCTGCCAGAAGCACATAGGGCACAGGAACAGACAGCAAGATCAACTAACACCAGAGATTAACAGATGGAAAGAGGCAAGTCCAAGAACCTAAGCAACAGAAACCAAGTATACTTGCCATTATCAGAACCCAGTTCTCTCAACACAGCAAGTATGGTATACCCCAACACACCGGAAAAGCAAGACTTAGAATTAAAATCACTTTTCATGGTGATAATAGAGAACTTTAAGAAGGTCATAAACAACTCCCTTTAAAAAAATACAGGAGAACACAGGTAAACAGGTAGAAAACCTTACAGAAGAAACACAAAAATCCCTTAAAGAATTACAGGAAAACACAAACAAACAAGTAAAGAAACTGAATAAAACCATCCAGGATCTAAAAATGGGAATAGAAACAATAAAGAAATCACAAAGTGAGACAACCCTTGAGATATAAAACCAAGGAAAGAGATTAGGCATCATAGATGTAAGCATCATCAACAGAATAAAAGAGATGGAAGAAAGAATCTCAGGTGCAGAAGATACCATAGAAAACATGGACACAACAGTGAAAAAATATGAAAGGCAAAAAGATATTAATCCAAAACATTCAGGAAGTCCAGGAAACAATGAGAAGACCAAAGCTAAGGATAATAGGTGTAGAAGAAGGCAAAGATTCCCAAATTAAAGGGCAAGTAAATAACTTCAAAAAAATTATAGAAGAAAACTTCCCTAACCTAAAAAAGGAGATGCCCATAAATATACAAGAAGCCTACAGAACTCCAAATAGATTGGACCAGAAAAGAAACTCCTCCATGCACATAATAGTCAATGCACAAAACAAAAAAAGAACATTAAAAGAAGTAAGGGAAAAGGGCAAGTAACATATAAAGGCAGACCTATTAAAATTACACCAGACTTCTCACCAGAAATTATAAAAGCCAGAAGATTCTGAGAAGATATCATAGAGACCCAAAGAAAACACAAATGCCAACCCAGACTACTATACCCGGCAAACTCTCAATTACCGTAGATAGAAAAACCAAGATATTCTATGATAAAACAAAATTTATACAATATGTTTCCATAAATCCAGCCCTACAAAGGCTAATAGATGGAAAACTCCAGCACAAGAAGGGAAACTATCCCCAGAAAAAGCAAGGAAGAAATCTTCTTTCAACATACCCAAAAGAAGACAGCCACACAATCATAATTCCACCTCTAACAACAAAGTGAACCTGGAGGCAACAACCACAAGTCATTAATATCTCTTCACATCAATGGACTCAATTCCCCAATAAAAAAAAAAAAAGACATAGACTAACAGAATCTATATGTAAACAACACCCAGCATTTTGGTGCATACAGGAAACTCACCTCAGTAACAAAGACAGACACTAACTACCTCAGAGTAAAAGTCTGGAAAACAATTTTCCAAGCAAATGATCCCAAGAAACAAGCTGGAGTAGCCATTCTAATATCAAATAAATTTGGCTTTCAACCAAAAGTTATCAAAAAAGATAAGGAAGGTCACTTCATACTCATCAAAGAAAAAAATATATCAAGATGATCTCTCAATTCTGAACATCTATGCTCCAAATGTAAGGGCACACACATTCATAAAAGAAACTTTACTAAAGCTCAAAGCATACATTGTACATCACACAATATTAGTGAGAGACTTCAACACCTCACTCTAATCAGTGGACAGATCCTGGAAACTGAAACTGAACAGAGATAAAGCAAAACTAACAAAGGTTATGAAATAAATGGATTTAACAGATATACAGAACATTTCATTCTAAAATAAAATAATATACCTACTTCTTATCACCTAATGGTACCTTCTCCAAAATTGACCATATAATCAGTCACAAAAAAGACCTCAACAGATAAAAGAAGATTGAAATAATCCCATACATCTTATCAGATCACCATGGACTAAGGCTGGTCCTCAATAAAAACAAAAAACAACAGAAAACCCACATAAACATGGTAGCTGAACAATGCTCTGTTCAATGATAGCTTGGTCAAGTAAGAAATAAGGAAATACAATACTTCTTAGAATTCAATGAAAATGAAGACACAACATACCCAAGTTATAAGACACAGTAAAAGCAATGCTAAGAAGAAAACTCATAACTTTGAGTGCCTCCAAAAAGAAACTGAAGAGAACATACACTAGCAGCTTAACAGCACACCTGAAAGCTTTAGAACAAAAAGAAGCAAATAAACCCAAGAGAAGTAGAAGGCAGGAAATAATCAAACTCAGGGCTGAAATCAACCAAGTAGAAACAAAAATAACTGTAAGAAGATTCTACCAAACTAGGAGCTGCTTCTTCAAGAACATTAGCAAAATAGATAAACCCTTTGCCAGACTAGCAGAGGGCACAGAGACAGAATCCAAATTATCAAAATCAGAAATGAAAAGGGAGAAATAACAACTGAAACCTAGGAAATCAAAAATATCATCAGATTCTACTACAAAAGCCTATACTCAAAACTGGAAAATCTGTATGATATAGACAATATTCTAGATAGATACTGTTGGTATCAGGACTTCTGAAACCCAGGACATCATATAGGTGGGACCTGCAAACCTGTAGTCAAGGCAACAGCCACCATATTCCCAGAATCCACTTGGCTCACCTCCCACCTTTATCTGTGTTATGTCACTACCCATGTCATCGCCCATATATAAAGAAAGGCCCCCTGATACCTGCTCTCTCTCTCTCTCTCTCTCTCTCTCTCTCTCTCTCTCTCTCTCTCTCTCTCTCTCCACCTTCTCTTTCCACTGCCATCTTGCCCCTCTCTCCTAATAAACCTCATGTGAACCTGGTCTGGTGTAATCCTTCTGAAGCTGCGACGTTCAAGATCATAATATTGGTGCTGAAACCCGGGAATCATTATGCAGGAGAGCCACAGAGCCCAGGCAGCTCCCAGCATGACTGTGAAGTCATCACTGCCCTGGAGAACCAAGGATAGTCATAATCTCCTTCAGCCACTGCTACACTACATGGACTCAATCTGTTGGCATGAGCCATCATCCACCACATGTATTTCCACCACTGCCTCAGGCCATCACTGCTGCCACTGCAGCTACTCACAGAATTCTACCACATGAGCTGTGCCACCCTGGCCAACCTTGTGGGACTAACTTCTGCCCGGCCCACACCAACCACTCAGTTCTCCGTTCCCATTTACCAGTTCACTAGAATTCTCACACAGACACCAGCATATTGATTGGTAAGGTGGGTCAGCTGGAGTGCCCCTAATTTCCCAGATAGGGAGTGGCCAGCTTTTTCTGGGGCTAAGGGGTTGGCATTTTACAGCCATGCCTCCCAGCGGACATACAAGTTAGGACATCGACCCCTTTGTGTGACCATATCCCTCAAAAGCGGCTCTCGTTCCCCTCAGCCTTCAGACTCTTGCAGCCATTTAAGGAACCCCTGGGTCCAGAGTAGAGCCCTTTCTACAGTAATTCCAGGGCTTACTGTGTAGCCTCTAGGGGGCCATAGTGATGACTTGGGCCTCTAGCCTGGCTGATTTCTTTTTTGTTGTTGAATTGTTCTCAGTATGTTGGTACAAATAATCCAATAACCCCCCAATGGGTGCTGCAATGTCTTTGAACATACCTCCAGGCACCCTACTGGGATGTCTCCTGGAAAATCTCAAATCTTTAAAGCTAATGCCTGACTTGAAGACATCAAAATTAATATACCTCTGCAATAAGGTCTGGATTTAGTAACAGCTAGACAATAGTTATAAATGGCCACTTAATGGTACCTAGATCCAGTTATTTTAAAGGATCTTAATACATACTGCCAGTGAATTGGTAAATGGAAAGAGGTCCCCTATATCCAAACATTCATCTATCATCATTCCAAACCCTCCATGTGCTCCTCTGGTTCCCCAACCCAACTTACCTTAGCCATGAAACCTACACAACCTCTGCTGATGATGCTACAACACTAGATCCAGCTAACAAACCACCTCCTTTCTGCTGCAGATGTGTTTCCACCCCGCCAAAAACCCAAACTGCTGCCTCGATTTCTCCTTCTCACCAGAATACCCCAGAACCTGCTAGCTCTACCTCTCCAGACCCCTCCCCTTTTTCCATAACAGCTTCAGGTCTCTCCAAATGCCCTACATTGATACCTGCCTTCATCTCTTCTATCATGCTCTCTAAGGTCACAGACAAACCACCAAGTCCTTCCTCTAAGAGAAGTTGATGGGGTAGACAGCCTTGTCAGGGTACATGTTTCTCGCTGAGTGAACTTTCTCAAATAGAGAGCAGACTAGGTTCTTATACCTCTAAATCCTCTCCCTTTATTAAAGATTTTCAATACATTACTCAATCTTACAGCTTGACTTTCCACGATGTACATATGATACTTACTAATAACTTACTTGCTGAGGAATGCAGGCGAGTATGGGAGCAAGCGAGAAAGCATGCAGATGAAATTCATCAAACAGAAAAAGCATATCCAATCAGATTGGAGGCAGTGCCTGACCAGGATCCTCGATGGGATTATAATTCCACAGGTGGTATTTTAGCGACAGACAGGTTTATAACATGCCTTTTGGCAGGCTTAAGTACGGCAGCCTTAAATCCAGTAAAATTTAAAAACTCCAAGAGATTGTCCAGGACAAGCAGGAAAATCCATCTCAATTTTTAGAATGCCTCACAAAGACTTTATTACAGTGTACCAATCTGAACCCTGAAAACCCAGAAGGTAAGCAACTTCTGATAACCTACTTCCTTTCTGAGAGCTACCCCAACAAAAGCTAAACCTAGAAAGCTGGAGAAAGGACCCCTAACTCCACAGTCAGAAGTTTTAGCACTGGCCTTCAAAGTGTACCATGGGAGAGATGAGAAAGTCCACAAACAAAAATACGTATGCTGGCAAAAGCTGTCTGACCAGCCCCAGCCACTGACCAGGACTCCTGGTCTTCTAAGACTCAGCGACTACCAGGTATCTGCTACCAATGTAGTCAACTAGATCATTGGGAAAAAGCCTGCCCTAACTTCTACAAGCCAAAGGAGCCATGCCCTAGGTGCCATCAAGAGGGACATCGGGCTGTCGATTGCCCTCATGTTACACAGAACAGAGGGACATCATTCTGAGATAACCCTCCAGCTGATATCCTAGGCTTGACTAGGACCAACTAAGGAGCCCTGAGCTCCCCTGTCCCAACCACTGTCATCACTAGCAGGGAGACCTGGGTAGACATCATGGTATGTAGATGGCAGCCCATCTCCTTCCTCTTGGACACTGGGGCCACTAATTGGTCCTGATGAAGTTTTGGGGGCCCACTTCTCCTTATTGTTTTTCTATTATCAGGGTAGGAGGAAAACCTTACTTCCCTCACCAGACCCTACCACTTAGTTGCATTTTTAGGGGTGTACCTCTCACCCATTCTTTTTTGGTAGTGCCAACATGTCCTGTTCCCTTATTGGGAAGGGATCCTCTAGCTAGACTAAGAGCCTCTATTTTCTTTGTTCCTCCCATTCACCTAAACCCAAGCTCACCAGCAGTTCCTCTGCTCCTTCTTCTAGCCAGCCAACCTACTAACACTACCATGTTATTTCCTTTATTGGCTTCTCAGGTAGATCCCCTAGTCTTGCTGTCCAGAACCCCTCTATTGCTAAATACCATTCTCCTGTTGTCATCCATTACTGGACTCTACCAGGTACTAAGCCAATCTCAATAACCTTTCTCTCTCCAGAGCCTCAGGGGACTTAAGCCAATCATGTCTGACCTTTTGAGGAAAAAAAACCAACTGTGCCCCACCTATTCCCCATTTAACACCCCTATACTAGCAGTTAAGAAACATAATATTACCTATCATCTGGTTCAAGATGTCAGGGGCATTAATTATACAGTGGTTCCTCTCCATCCTGTTGTGGCTAACCCTTACATACTTCTTTCCACTATTACCTTGGAGAATTTCCATTATTCAGTCCTAGATCTCAAGGATGCAGTTTTCTCTATCCCTCTAGATACCCAGTAACAGAACATATTTGCCTTTACCTGGAAAGATCCTGATACCCACTTTTCTACCCAACTTACCTGGACTGTTCTACCTCAGGTATTCCAGGACAGCCCACACCTATTTGGTCAGGACTTGGCTTCTGATTTACAATCTCCATCTCTCCCTAAATCTAAGATTATACTTTATATAGATGATGTCCTTCTCTGCAGTCCTTCTCTAGAAATTAGCCAAGCTGACACCTTTGTTCTTCTAAATTTCCTCTCTAGTCAAGGCTACAGGGTCTTACCTTCTAAAGTCCAAATGTCCACCTCTCAGGTCACCCATTTGGGACTAACAATTACCCCAACCCACAAGGCTATTACCTTAAAAGAAAGAAGCTGATTCTGTCTCTGTCCCTTCTACAAAGGAAGAGATTTTATCATTCCTAGGAATAGCTAGCTTTTTACATTCCTGGGTTCCTTCCTTTCCCTTCCTTTCTCATCCCTTATATGAAGCAGTGTTGGTCCCGACCCACAAACCTCTTTCCAAATGTATTACCTAGCCCTTTCAAAGGCTCCAACAGGCTCTCCCTGAGGCCCCAGCTTTATATCTCCCTTACTTGACTTGTATTTTTCCCTCTACTTAACTGAAAAAGAGGGATTTGCCCTTGGAGTTTTAGGTCATCAACTGGGACCCTCTTTTGCACCCATAGCATACTTGTTGAAAAATCTAGATCTAACCATCCAGGGGTGGGCACCTTGTATCCATACCATAGCATCCACTGAACTTCTTATTCCAGAGTCAAAAAACTAACCTTTGAGTCACCTATAACTGTTTTCTCTTCTCATAATTTGTCACAGCGCCTAACTTATAAAGGCTTACACACTCTACCTCCCTCCAGGGTTCTTTCTCTTTAGGTAGCTCTAATAGAAGACCCCACACTCCCCTTCCAATCGTGCCTGCCTCTTAATATTTCTAAGCTCCTTACTTGACCAAATACTGACCACTTCATATCTAACTCCTACAATGAAACTTTAGTAGAATTATTACCTCATCCTTCACACATACAGGAGGACAGATTTCCTCAGGCCAGAAGAGCTGACTATGCCATAGTGTCAGATACCGAGGTGGTGGAGGCACAGGCCCTTTCTGTCCATACCACTAATCAACAGGCTGAACTAATAGCCCTTACCCGTGCCTTTCAACTGTCACAGGGAAAAATCACTCAACATCTACACAGATTTCACATATGCTTTCCATATCCTCCTGTCTCATGCTGATATCTGGAAGGAGCACAGGTTACTTACCACAAAATAATGATCAGTAACTACTGCAAACCAAATTATGACCATGCTAAAGGTCTCCCATTTCCCCACATCTATTGGGATTGTTCACTGTAGATCCCACCAGATGGTTGACTCTATTGCCTCCAATGGAAACAACTGAGCTGATGAGGCAGCTAGGGGCCATTAGGGGCCTAGACTTGTCTCATCCTCCCCAAGGCATCCTTAAAACTCATCTCCACCTTCACCCCCTGACACCCACCAAACTCTCCTCTAAAACTGGCAGGACCCTTTTAAGGTAATCCTCTTGACCCCTGCAGCAGCTAAACTCGAGGGACTCTTTCATTGGTCCATCTTTCTCACCTGAAACCTTTCATTCCTCCACCTAAAAATGACTCTTCTTCATACACGTCAACCCTAACAAAACCATGTTCTGTTAAGTTCAGGAAGAAGTCAAGCCCTCCCCCCCGCCCCCATCTTGTCCCAAATCCCAGAAAATGAGCCTCCACTCTGGCAGCTATGGTCAACCTCACTGGATTAGACATGGGTTTCTCGTCCTCCCCATGCTGTTCATTTCCATCCAGGGTAGCCATTATATCTGGAGATTCGAGGTCCAAGAAATCCCCACAGATAACACTCTTTCCAAATAGGGTCAGGAAACTGATCCATAGCCAGATGCGTGGAACTGATCCAAGTTGCTATCATTTCTGTACCTGTTATCTCATCTAAATATTATGATCTCTATACTTGCTTTCTCTTTTACCAGACCAAAGATTATTTTAGAAAATGGCCAGATGAATATGGGACTGTCCATGTTGGTCTTGTCAGATATATATATCCATATATATGCTAGGATTAGGGACCAATCATTTCTTCTATCAATACCACAAGACATTCTTTTTCTACATACAAGACCCATGGGATTCCAGGTGGGAGACAGGAGTTGTTGGTAAATTCTACCATAAAAATCAGCCCAGGTCCCCAGTAAGTACTATCCATATCCAGAGAAAATATTGTCTCAATTGTTCAACCCCTAGATATTGGAGAAGTAGGGGAGATAATCAGACATAGTACTACTTGAGGACCCAGCTATACCTCCCCTGGGCATATACCTAAAAGATGATCTAAGATATAACAAAGAGACATCCTCCACTATGTCCATAGCAGTCTTATTTATAATAGACAGAAGCTGAAAGAACCCAGATGTCCTTCAATAGAGGAATGGATACAGAAAATGTGGCACATTTACACAATGGAGTACTACTCAGCTAATAAAAACAATGACTTCATGAAATTCTTAGGCAAATGGCTAGAATTAAAAATATCATCCTAAGTGATATAACCCAACCACAAAAGAACACACATGGTATGCACTCACTGATAAGTGGATATTAGCCTAAAAGCTTGGAGTACCCAAGATACAATTCAGATACTATATGAAGCTCAATAGAAGGAAATCCAAAGTGTGAATGCTTCAGTCCTTCTTAAACGGGGGAACAAAATATTCATGGGAGGATATATGCAGACAAAGTGTAGAGCAGAGACTGACAGAAAGGCCATCCAGAGACTACTCCTCCTGAGAAACCATTCTGTATACAAACACTAAATCCAGACAATATTGCAGATGCTAAGAAGTGCTTCCTAACAGGAAGGAGCCTGATATAGCTGTCTCATGAGAGGCTCTTTCAGAGCCTGGCAAAAACAGAGGTTGATGCTTGCAGCTAATCACTGGACTGAGCACAAAATCTCCAAAGATGGAGTTGGAGAAGAGACTGAAGGAGCTGAAGAGGTTTACAACCCAGAGGAAAACATGTATATCAATCAACCAGATCCCCTAGAGCTCCCAGGAACTAAACCACCAATTAAAAAGTACACATGGGAGAGTTCCAATGTTTCAGCTGCATATGTAGCAGAGGATGAACTTATTGGACATCAGTGGGAGAAGAGGCTTTTGGTCCAGGGACAGCTCAATGCCCCAGTGTATGGGAATGCCAGGGTGGGTAGGCAGGAGTGGGTGGATGGGTGGGCGATCACCCTCATAGAAGCAGGGCAAGGAAAGATGAGATAGGGGGTTTTTCAGAGGGGAATGGCCAAGAAGCACATAAAGAGATGTTCAAGACCCTAAGTCATCAGGGAAATGCAAATCAAAATAACCCTGAGATTCCACCTCACACTAGTCAGAATGGCTAAGATCAAAAACTTAGGTGACAGCAGATGTTGCTGAGGATGAGGAGAAATAGGAACACTCCTCCATTGTTCATGGCATAGCAAGCTTCTACAACCTCTCTGGAAATCAGTCTGGTGGTTCCCAAATGATGATCCAACATATAACAAGGACACATGCTCCACTATGTTCATAGCAGCCTTATTTATAATAGCCAGAAGTTGGAAATAACCCACACGTCCCTCAACAGAAGAATGGATACAGAAAATATGGTACATTTACACAATGGAGTACTACTCCGCCATTAAAGACAATGACTTCATGAAATTCTTATGCAAATATCTGGAACTAGAAAATATCATCCTGAGTGATAGAACCCAGTCACCAAAGAACACACATGGTGTGTACTCACTGGTAAGTGGATACTAGGGAAAAAAACCTCAGAATACCCATGATACCTCTTAGAGACAATATGAAGCCCAAGAAGAAGGAAATCCAAAGTGTGGATGTTTCAATTCTACTTACAAGGGGAAACAAAATAATTACGAGAGGTAAAAGATGGGAGGGACTTGGGAGGAGAGGAAAAAAGGGGGGGCAGGATCATGTGTGAGAGGAATGGGGAACATATACAGAGGGTTCAAAAATTGAATAGAGGTATGTTGCAAAGGGGGATGCAGAACTGGGGATGACAAACAGAAAGTCCCAGATGCCAGGAAAGTAAGAGGCTTCCAGGACTCAATGGGATTTCATTAGCTGAAATACCCAACAAAGGGAAGAGAGAGCCTGTAGAGATCATATGCAGAGATTAGTCACTATCCCTGATTGAGGGATGGGGCCACCCACCCTTTTCAAATTTTTAACACATAATTGTTCCCGTCTAAAGGAAAGACAGGGACAAAGAGTGAAGCAGAGATTAAAGGAAAAGCCATCCAGAGACTGCCCCACCTGGGGATCCATTCCATATGCAGCCACCAAACCCAGTCACTATTGCTGAGGCCAAGAAGTACTTGCTGACAGGAGTCTGATATGGATGTCTTCTGAGGGGCTCTACCAGAGCTTTACAGATACAGATGCTGATGCTTGCAGAACCGTTATACTGAGTACATGGACCCCAATGGATGAGTTAGTGGAACGACTGAAGGAGCTGAAGGGGTTTGTAATGCCATAGGAAGAACATCAATTTCAACCAACCAGAATCCCCAGAAATCCCAGGGACTAAACCACCAACCAAAGAATGCACATGGAGGGACCCATGGCTCCAGCTATGTATGTAGCAGAGGGTGGCCTTATCTGCTAAAAATGGGAAGGGAGCTCCTTGCTCATGTGAAGGCTTGATGCCCCAGCATAGGGGAATGATCAGTCTGTGAGGCTGGAGTGGGTGAGTGAGTGGTTGGGTGGATGAGTGGATGGGTGAGAACCCTCATAGAAGCATGGAGCAGGGAATCAGAAAGGGTTTTTTTTTTTGTTGTTGTTGTTGTTGTTGTTTTTAACTGAGAAACCTGGAAGGGGGCTAACATTGACAGGTAATGCCAATTGTTGTACTCTTCCCTGGAGAAGTTCACTCTCTGACTTTTCCTAGTTGCATAGAGTTCATTGTGTAGGGTTGAGGCCTTATCAACATTTCCTACTCCAGTCTGGTAGTGTGTCCACTGGAATGTCATCTTTGTTCAGCTTATATGTCATTTTGGTGAAACTTTATGCATGTAGCTTCTGAAGCTGATAAGAGCAAACCGCATGATCCTGTCTCCTGAAATCTTTCTTCCTACTCTTCTGCAATCTTCTCTGAGCCTGTAGGTACAGGAGTGTTTTATAGATGTATCCACTGGGACAAGACTCTACAAATCTGAATTTTTATTGGATGTAATTTTCTGTAATGGCCTCCATCTGTTGCTAAAAGAATTTTATTTGAATAGGGATAAATACTATACCCATTTATGGATGTAAGGACAAATGTTTATAGGCTGTTGTGAAGGATTGTTCTGCTTAGGAAATTTAGATCGTAGATTCTCCTTTAATAATCACAATTACACTAGCACTGAGTAGGTAGCTAGTACAGCAGTACCAGCGATGATTTCCCTCGTTTCGAGCATGTCTAGCGTAAAATTAGAGAGCTTAAACTACCTAACATAACCCTGAATACTAGACCTAAGAAGCCTTGTGGGATTGTTGGCCAGAGCTGTACAAGTGACTATCAAAAGAGTCAGCCTATTGCTACTCTTCTTGGTTATGCAAGGAGGTGTCAAGCCATTTCTCTTGTCAAAGGCATCATGCAATTCAGAAACAAGAACCCAGAGATCCCTGAGATGGAACTGACCTGAATGTCCTTTCCATGAGGAGTAGTTTTTATCTTACCAGAAAGCACCATACAAGCTTTCTAACGAGGGAGGCAACCAACAGTCCTATTTAGCTGTGATGCCTATGAACCACAGCAAACCCCAGTATGTTATGATAACCTTAAAGGTTTAATAATAGCATGCATACATTAGTGGTAGTCATTCATTTCTTCTAATTTGGTAGACAGGAAAATGATGCTTTAAGGAGAAAGAATGAATGAACTAGAAAAACACTGGGCTTTACTGTGTGTGTGTGTGTGAGAACTATTAATACCATGTGAAAATGTGGAGATGTTTTGTACTATCTGAGGTTGTTATGAAGTAAGCTTTGCCCAAACATAAAGTCCTTGATTGTGCCTATATAGTTCAGGTGTCATGAAGCTATGGTATATATGGATATATAAAAACATTGTGCCAAATTTTGCTACTCCTAAGATGAAATATTGTGTGTAAAGCTAAAATTATTTCAATTATTTATCCAAATATATTTTGTTTTTGCTTTCTACAATAGTTTCTCTCATCACCTTTAAATTAAATTTAATTTCAGAAATAATATGCTTATATAAATTTACATAATTTTATATTATATAATACAATTATGTGTGAAATAAGTTTATAAAATTTTACAATATAAATCATGAAAAATATGATATTGAGGAATAATTGGTATATAAAAACTACATATTGAATGGATAGATATAACTCCATGGTTGGGATGTATACCTGAATCAAGCAGTCATCACCATTAGGCCATAAACAAATGCATGCATGCTTTTCCTGCAAAGATTATTTGCACCCTCTTTGTTATGATTATTCATGTGTATCTTTTTTTCCATTTGCTCCTTCTGCTTTTTACATTGAGTTCACTCTGTAGCACAAACTTCTTGACTACTCATTAAGTAGCCCAAATCATGGTAATCCTGCTTCATCTCCAAAGTGCTGAAATGACAGGCATAAGCCGACATGCCTGGTTTAGTGTGTGTGTGTGTGTGTGTGTGTGTGTGTGTGTGTGTGTGTGTGTGTGTATTAATAGTACTACAGTACTGAACTAACTAAAGTATTATATTTTTATGGAAAAAGATAGTGTTAACTTCATAATTTTGTTATCATAATAATGCAAAATTATATGCATGTATTTCTATGCATATATTGTTATGAACATATATTAATATTTAATAAGGAATATAAACAAAATTTGGTAATAAAAGAATTGTTTGGAATCTGTCTTAGCCTTCACAGCTGGTTGTTGTGAAGAACTTCTTCCAGGGCTATATCATAATAACTCATTTTCAAATGCACTTTTCTCACATTATTCCTGAGAGAACTTTTTCAAAACCAGATTCACAATATATTTTTTATACTTCATTAAATTATAAGAGATAAATTCCGGTGAAGACAGAAAATGGGAAATAAATAACGATCTATGTATGATTGATTTATTTTTAGCTTTAGAAGCACCGTTTTTCCTTTATCACTGCTGAAGTTTTAGTCAAACAGCCACTAATGTAGCGTGTTTATGGTCTTTTCTATTTGAATTACAATTTCTTGACCTATCTGATTGAGGCTAGATCGTTTTTATGTGTTTTTTCTTTTAATGAATAGAGTTTCCTATGAAGATGCTTAGATTCTGATTTCCCTTTTACAGTGGAGCCTTAGAGAGTTTGTTTGTTTGTTTTTAAAATAAAAATAAAAAAGACGAAAGAAAGGCAGCTCTTCTCACCTAAACACAGCCACAATTTCACAGAGATGGCATTCATTTCCATAAAAATATGGAGTACATTTCAAAGTGGCACTAGCATTTTTTCAGTGGAATAGTATAATGAGTCCTTTGCCATTTGTCTCCAATCTTAATATTACCAATTTTAACTTCTTTTCTCCATATCCCCAAATAATGCATATAGTACTGAATATATAAACAATTTCATCTATTGGTTTCTTTTCTCTACAAGAATCATTTGAGGATTTTGAAATAAGTTATTTGAAGTAAATAAATCATGGAAGATTTTTTCCAAGTTTATTGTTTTTATTTCAAATATGCCCTAAAAATAAGTCATTTCATTTTGCTACTTTGCTTGTTTTAATTGTAGACTCCTGTAGGATTACTATATCACAACATGTCAGGTTATTAAAAAAATCATTTAAATCAAGTTTTTGTCAAGTCATAAAATGACTATAATTCTCAATACATTTCCTTTTAATATTCCCAAATACTACTTTCTAAAAAAGAGTTTTTATCAGAACAGGTATGACTAATGTTAGAAGCTGAAAAGGCATCTTAAATCTCATAACATATCTTGAAGTTATACCTTAACCTAAACTGTTTTGTCAGGACTAGAAAGATGGCTTAGCAGTTAAGAGAACATACAGCTATTGCATAGGATCCTAGTTATTCCAAACTCTATGGTGGCTGGCTAACAACTCCGTGTAACTTCATCTCTAGAGAATCTTAATGATTCCTCTAGCCTATGACAAGCCTTGCAATCATGTGTAAGTACCTCCCTGTACACACATACACAATTAAAATGGGTGAAAACCACTTTATTATAGTTTTATTATTCAGACTAGAAATTACATAGTACATACATTAAACACACATGCACATGTAGCCGCCTGCAGCCACACTAACTGGGTTCCTGAGTGGGAAGCAGGAGCTGTATGGGAGAAAACGGGCAAGAGAAAGAATGGAAGCCAAGACAGACTCTGATCAATGCCCCAAAGTTTACTAATAATCTGTGCTTATATAAATGGAAAGTCCATTCTGCAGATCCATTCTTGATGTCTGTAGCCAGCCTGTAGGAGATCTAGCTGAAAGAACTGTTTTGGCAAGTAGGTGTAAATTACTAGATTGCTTGCTGTCTCCAGAATATCTCAAGGACCTCTCAGCAGGTAGCAGTGTCTTGGAGAAGAGCAGTGGCAGGTGACAGAACAATAGAGCCATCTAGGTCAGAAGGGTCCACTTCAGGTGGTCTCATGCTCAGTGGCAGCAAAGTCTGAATCAAGACTGGGGGAGGCTACATGCACATATATGTAATATCTGACAATTATAACTTACATTTATTATAGTGATAATAGGAACATGTCCAAAATTGAGAGAAGTATTTACAAAATTTAAATTTGTTAGCCAAACAGTATAATTATAAACTTTTTCTAAGAAAAAGGAACCAGTTTGCAATTCCACCAGCAATGGAGGAGCATTCCTCTTTCTCCACACCCTCTCCAACATGTGTTGTCACCTCTGGTTTTGATCTTAGCTATTTTGATTGGTATAAGGAGAAATCTCAAGGTCATTTTGATTTGCATTTCTCTGATCACTGAGGACTTTGAACATTTCTGTAGGTGGTTCATAGCCATTTGAGATTCCTCAGTTGTGAATTCTCTGTTTAGTTCTATACCCCATTTTTTGACTGGGTTGTTTGTTTTTGGTGGTTAACTTCTTGAATTCTTTATATATTTTGGATATTAGCCCTCTATCAGATGTGGGGTTAGTGAAGTTTTTTTTTTCAATCTATAGGTTGCCAATTTGTCTTACTGACTATGTCCTTTGCCTTACAGAAGCTTTTCAGTTTCATGCGGTCCCATCTATCAATTGTTGATCTTAGAACATGAGCTTCTAGAGTTCTGTTTAGGAAATTTCCCCCTGTGCCAATGAGTTCAAGGCTCTTTCCCATGTTCTCTTCTATTAGATTCAGTGTATCTGGTTTTATTTAGGTCCTTGATCCACTTGGATTTGAACTTTGTACAAGGTGACAAACATGGGTCTACTTTCATTCTTCGACATATAGACAGTCAGTTAGAGCATAACCATTTATCAAAGATGCTTTCTTTTTCCATTGTATATTTTTAGCGTATTTGTCAAAGGTCAAGTGACCATAAGTGTATGGGTTTATTTCTGGGTCTTCAATTCTATTCCATTGACCAACATGTCTATCCCTGTACCAATACCATGCAGTTTTTATCACTATTGCTCTGTAGTAAAGCTTGAGGTCAGCGATGGTGATTTCTCCAGCTGTTCTTTTATTGGTAAGGACTGTTTTCACTATTCTGGGTTTTTTGCCTTTCGAGATGAATTTGAGAATTGCTTTACCATGTCTTTGAAGAATTGTGTTGGGATTTTGATGGGGATTGCATTGAATCTATAGATTGCCTTTGGTAGGATGGCCATTTTTACTGTTATTTCTGCCAATCCATAAGCATGGGAGATTTCTCCATTTTCTGAGATCTTCTTCAATTTCTTTCTTGACAGCCTTGAAGTTATTGTCATACAGGTCTTTCATTTGTTTGGTTAGAGTTACCCCCAAGAAAATGTGGTTCATTTACACAATGGAATACTGCTCACCTATTAAGAATGAGGACATCCTGAGTTTTGCAGACAAATTAATGGAACTAGAAAATATCATCCTGAGTGAGATTACTCAGAAACAAAAGGACATGCATGTTATGTACTCACTAATAAGTGGATATTACCAAAAAAAGAAAGAAAGAAAGAAAGAAAGAAAGAAAGAAAGAAAGAAAGAAAGAAAGAAAGAAAGAAAGAAAGAAAGAAAAAACATACAAAATACCCAAGATACAGTCCACAGAACTCAAAAAGCTCAACAAGCAGTCCCACTTAGGGGAGAGAGAAGAAAGCAATTACAAGTGTGGAGGGAGGAAAGGACCTGGGAATGAAAGTGGAGGGGGTGGAGGAGAATAGAGGGTAGAGGGGAACCTGAACTGGTATTGGGTGAGGGAAAAGGAATGAAGCCCTGAAGCTTATTGGAAAGAATGTAAACAGGCAACCTCAGGAAATAGGAGGTTGGGGGGAACCTCCAGAATGCACTAGAGATCAGAGAGGTGAGAGACTCCCAGGACTCAAAGGGAGGGACCTTAGATGAAACATTGGACAGTAGGGAGAGGGAACTTATAGAGTCCATCACCAACAGGAAGACAGGACATCAAGTGAGAGATGGAGTTGCCATCCCACAGTCACATCTCTGATCCATAATTGTTCCTGTCTGCAAGAATTACAGGGATGGACATGGAGAGGATCCTGAGGAAAAGAAGGTCCAGTGACAGTCCTAAAGTAGGATCCAGCTCATGGGGAGGTCCCAAGGCCTGACAGTTACTGAGGCTGTAGAGCGCTCACAAAAAATGAATCTATTGAAAGTCTCAACAAGCAGCTGAAAGAGTCAGATGCAGATATTTGCACCCAACCAAGGGACAGAAGCTGACCCCTGTTTTTGAATTAGGGAAGACTGAAAGAAGCTGTGGAGAAGGGTGATCCTGTAGGAGGACTAGCAGTCACAATTAAAGTGGACCCCCAAGATCTCTCAAACACTGGAGCACCATAAAGACAGCATACAGCAGTGGATATGAGGCCCCCAATACACATACAGTAAAGAACTTTCCCGGTCTGTGTTCATTCTGAGACAATGCACCTAACTCTCAAGAGACTGGAGGCCCCAGAGATTTTAGAGGTCAGATGGGGTGGGAGGGTGAGGACATCCACATAAAGATAGGGTAGGGTGGGATGGAGGTGTGGGATGTGGATGGAGGGGGCAAGGAATGGAATATGGAGTGTAAAAATTAAATTAAAAATAAAATAAAATTTAAAAAAAGAAAAGGAAAAGGAAATACACAGTCTTACAAAGATAGTAATTGTCATAGTCTGTAGCATTTGTTCTAGGGTCCACCCCACAGTTACCAGGCAACATCCAGGTTTGCCTGACTCACTATAAAAGGGGCCATTTTCCCCCTCCTCACTCTCTTACTCTCTTACTCTCTTGTTCCCTTGCTTACTTATCTTCTTTCTCCCCTGTCCCTTCTCTCCCCATTCGCCCTCCTCTTCTCTCTCCACATGCCCATGGCCAGCCTCTACTCTTCTAATCTCTCTCTCTCTCTCTCTCTCTCTCTCTCTCTCTCTCTCTCCCTCCCTCCCTCCCCCTCTCCCTCCCTCTCCTTTCTCTGTCTCTACTATCCACCAACTCTCCTCCCCAGGCCCCAAATAAACTCAATTCTATACTATACTCTGTGGCTGGTACCATGGGGAAAGAGATGCCTCAGCCTCGGCCCACAGAGGAATCCCCTTCCCTTGCACCCTGGCTTCCCTTTCATTGTTATAAAACACAACAATAGTATAATTTATAATTCAGAGCCAAGTAAGATTATAAAGTATGTGTGAGAGAACACAGTGGAATTTCCTTTTCCCAATTTTCAGTCTTCACTGTTATGTTACCCTTAATACTGTCTGCACTTGGGGGCAACACTTTTTATTAACCACTTACTCTGTGTGGCATACAGATTAAATGCATGTTTTAGGAAAAAGTATTGGAATCTTGCTAAATTATTGCATACTGTAGGATGACAAAAAGGAATTTATCCTAGATCACCATGAAAAAGCATGTGCCTACACACACATACACACACACACACACAGACACAAATACATACACACCTTGTCTTTCCTCTCAATTTTTAGTACTCTTACTCACAAAAAGGACATATGACTTGCATGATCCTGTAAAATTTGTCAAAATTTAAAGAAATCATCATGGTTGAAGTTACTTCCTTTGTCATCTCTAAGATTAGAGTGTGCTCTAATGTCTTCCTGGTCCCAGAAAATTCAGACCTGTTTTATCTTATTAAATACCCTCAAGTTCAGCCCATCCTTGAACTGCTGAACAGCAGCCAAGGTAAGGACATTCACATACAAATTAAATATTTTATACTGCTTATGTTTTTGTGACTTCTTATCAATCAGCAGTAACAGCTTAAACCAAAAGCATTTGATAAGGAGTGACTTTATCATAAATAAGCAAAGCACATTATTTCTGATCTCCTAAGATCAGAGGTTTTTTTCTTTCAAGTTAACCATATGAATATTTTTTTTCTTTTATGCATTGCAGTTCTGTACAAGAGTATTTCTCAGGTCATATTTAATAGTCACAAATATATTTCTCAAGACATGGTGTGACTTCCTCTGCATAGAGGAGAAAATTGCCTGAGAAATGTAAATGGGTTGTCTGTGCACAATAGTGATCTGACCCAGAATCTCCACCTCAAGAATCTTTTGGACACGTATATCAAGAAATTACAGAATGAACCTAAGTAATCCATGAGAAGAAGTGAACATTTCCTAATAAATTGTAGAGAACTGATAGGCATTTGTAACCTGACACTTATCTTCCAGTCTAGGATGACAATGAGAATATTTGGCCAAATTATGCCAGGGTTTATTGTCTGTAATGGGTTCTGTATGCGTTTCTCCAGATGAGAATTATTTATATTAAGAAAAATTTCATAAAGATATTGAGAGAAAGATCAAAGGTCAGTGCTTGTGTCTGTTGCCACCAGTGTCCCTCACTATTGTCTTTTGTTCTCTGAAATGCTATTCACCATTGTCACCTGGATGATCTAAATTATAGAGAGATAAGGCTGCCTGTGTTCTAAAAAGTAACTGTAATTGTAGAGATTGGCATTATTACCCTAGGCTATTTTCAACTGATGTTTCAGTGCATTCAAATCTACCTACTCATGGCCACAGTAAGCTGTTATCTGAATCAGTGGGTGACTACACCGTCAGGGACATCTGTGGGAAACACAGATATTAATCTATACCTGTATCATGGCTCTTTACAATGTCAGTAAAAAAACATGTCTTGGTGGGGAATAGGTGTCATTTATTTCCTTACATCTAAATATATTCATACGTAAGAAATTTCTTTTACAATTAGTTTATACTAACCTATTCTTTGATAATATAATATATGTATATAATGTATTTGGATCACACTCACCAACTCATCCTCTTATATCCTTTCTATATGGACCTAACCCTGCCTTCTCCTATAAGCCCCACTCCCACTATCATATCTTTTGTTTACTTTTTGTTTTTGATTTGTTATTAACCTATTTTAACCAGGGAAGCCTGCATGAATCTGTCCTTAAGAACATGGATGGTAATTCCATCCCCTAGCAACAACTGCAAATAGGATTCCAGGAAGGAGCCAGACTTAATGTACCCATTTAGTATTCTGTATGCATATTACATATATAGTGCATTATATATGCATATTATCCATTTAGTACATTCTATATGCACTCAATTTTATGGAAACAGTTGAAGGACCAATGCTGTGTGTGATTCTTAGCTTTAATGAAATAATATTTAAAAAATTAATATTTTGTACTCTTTTTAGATATTCAGTGTACTCTCAAAATATATAGTTTTGTGTCTTGAGGAACCTGCATACTGAATCCCAAAATAAATGGTCTAATTTACATTCTACCTGACATAAAATAATCCATCACCACCCTAAGTATACTATTCAAAGTTTGTTTTTAGTTTATTACTGACAGCCATCCTGAAATATCTCACAATATAGTTTTTGAGTTTTATTTCCTTAAAGACTAAAATCTCTCCATGCATTTATGTACTATTAGTTCTTCACTTGAGAATTAGTGATTCATTTCCACTACATATTTCCTGAGGTATCTTTTGCTATGTTGTTGCTTTCAGGTCTTTACATATCCTAAGTATTAATCCCCTATCAGATGAAGACCCAGCAAATTCTTTTCCCATCTGTAGACTGCTTTTCTTTTACTACAAATTATTTCATTTGCATAAATTTTCCATTTGACAAGATAATGAATAAAAACTTTGATATTATCTAGCCACATACAGTTGTGGATAGCCCTGGAGCTAATTATATCTGATGATAATTCCATTCTCATGTGAGTGGCTGCTAACAAGGAATGAGTCAGCACTCAGGTGATTTCCTGTAAACCTGCTTCCCACCTTAATTTGTAAAATAAAGGAGAGCTGATGATTGGGCAGATAAAAGGGAAGGTGGAGCAGAAGGTGGAGAGAAAGGGGAGAGAAGAAGGAAAAAATGGAGGAGGAAGAAGAAAAGTGGAGCAGAAGCACATACTCTGGAGAAACTGCAAGTTCTAAGGGGTCTCATAGATGGGGAAGATGGTAGTATAGTAGTAGATCTTTCCAATCTAGGCACACAGCATGTATTCATATTAACTGAGTGATGATTTCATTGCTAGGGCATATTTAGGTTGGAGACTTACTGCAACAAAATACCTTTGTGAATATATACAAAGTAATCAAAATCAGGTTACCATAAAAATTACCACATACCATGATAATTTTGGCACATAGTATAAATGTGGTTCACAAAATCCAGTTTATGAAGTCTGCCTAGTTATTCTTCACCAGATTAGAAAGTAGCACTCATACATGAGAAGGTGAGATTTGTCATTTCCAAGAAAATGGATGAAACTATAGAAAACCATGTTAACAAAAATAAGCTAAACATGTAAAGACAACTATGATAAGTTTGCCTCATATGTGAAATCTAGGAGTCATAAAAGAAATAACTTAAAAATAAATGTGAACATTAACAGAGAGATATAAGGGGATCAAGGAAATGAGATGAGTATGTGAATAGTAGGTAGAATAATAGTAGACAGGTGAACTTGAACTAAGTTCACCATGCGTGATGAAGGAATGCTGGCAGGACATCCCCTACTCTGTAATCAATTAGTATAATCAATTAAATTACACTAATTTTCCAAGGTATATGCTACTGTTAGAATTGGGGCATCTTCTACTTTCACTCTAAGTAGTACAGTAGGACAGAGTCAGCAGCCTCCTTCTCTGTAGAGCCATGAAGATGGTTTTGCTGCCATGTGCTTTAATACTATGATGTTTGAAAATTAATCTGCATCAGTGGAACTGACAAGTAGTCATTTACTGAATAATGATTTCCTAAATCCATAATTTATCATGTTATACATGTTATTAATTAGTTAAAACTGTAACTTGCTAGGGTGGAAATTCTTTGAGCTTGGCACTGGAGTTGGTCTGAACTGTAAAGAGTATTTCCTGATCAGCACATTACAGTTTAGCGACTGGAAAGAAATGAAGAGCCATCATCACATAAACGGCATTGTGAAGTATTTATAAATATGGAGTCATGGGATACCGTAAAGCAAATACAAACATGTCATATGTGATGTTGGGAAATGGGTACATAAATGTGATGAAATATGCTATACGAGGGCAAAATATGTTTTAACAAAAATAATAAAGGATGTTAAAGTCAGTTCAGAAAAGAAATTGAAGTGACATTTTACCTAAAGGAGTTTTAATATGTCCATAGCCTGTAGTTCATCATATTGACAGTGAACCCATTCAAACCAGAAAGAAAATGCAGTGTGCTGAGAAATCTAATAACCAGAGGTATCAAGGAAGTGAATCTAAACCAAAACTGAGAGTGCCCTTTGCAGAGTGAGAAGTTCTCTGTTTTAGGAGGTATTTTTATAAACTTTAATATACTAGTTTTCTTGGGTGAAAGTCATAAGCTGTCACCTCTAAGGAGCACATAGTGAACTCATGTTCTAGTAACGATGGAAGAAAAAGGGATTCTATAGGGACTGCTGTGGTTCTTTGCTGCCACAGGAAAACAAGACTGCAAAGGATATGAGCTCTTCCCAAGACCAAGACAAAGAATGTGATGAGTGAGTTAGCAAAGTTCCCATCTAGCCTCACTGGCATACACAAGTTCCTCCTGAGAGGAAGGCAAAGGGACAAGACATTACTAAAAAGTATACATGTTTTTTTTACTAAAAAGTATACATTTCAAAAACAGTTTTATCTGAACAAAGATTGTATGTTATTCGCTTCCAGAGCCTTGAGATTTTTCAAGTAAAGTGAATATAATGAAATGGGATACAGATGATACCGCTGGTCCACCGCTTGTCTAGCATTTCAGGCACTTCTGGTTGATCCTCCATTGACCCTTCAGTCCTACCACTCAAAGATGGAGCTATGAGAATCAGACGTTCAAAGTCATCCTCAGCTATATAACAAGTAAAAGGCCGCCCTAGGATACATGAGACTCTGCCTCAAAAAAAAAAAATTGTAATATACTTTAGTCAAATTATGTAACAGCCATGGGTCAATTTTTGGGCACAGGCAACACTGGAAAATCTGTTTAGAGCATACAAGGGGGTATATCATATCATAATTCTCATGAGAAAGCCCAGGTAGCTAAATAATTCTACCAGACAGAATACCTAGACTTAAGTGGCTTTAAGTTCCAGAGGTGAATGATTCTATCTGGCATTTTATGGTTTGTCAGTGTGAAAAGGGAGAAGAATTATTGGGGAAATGTCACCAAAGCATGGACACATTACAAAAAAGAATCGCAGTTTACTACATAGAAACAAGAATAAAGACAGAAATTTAGAATTCAAAGGCAGGGGGGATGAAAAATTCAGTCTTTAGATAGCGATTCCATCCAAACTGTATCCACCTACTCTTTCAGGACATTGAAGGGCTTATGTCCTCTTACAAACTCCAATTTAAAGAACAGGAATAGTGATTATGTTTCTGTCCTTAATATGTAGCAAAATTAGAGAGACAAATATCATAGTATTAAATATTTAAATTCTAACCCCAGACTTTCTATTGCACCTTTGGTTATTGAGTTCTCTGATGAAAGATACACTCATAGCCTTTATATTTTCAATATGCCTTATGCAGCACAATACCTGAACAGCTGCCTACCCTCCAGGCTGCTAGGATCTACTTTCCTATTGATAACCTCAAGTTATTACCTACTATTTATTATGCTATATCTGGGCTGCTCTTAACTTCAAATGAGCAACCCACACGGCCACGTTTTTATACCACAGCTAACACATTGGCAGTTTTTATTTCTCCACTCCTCCACTTTATTCTTCCTTGAGGTCCCAAGCTCCAAAACCTAAACCCGACCTATGTCTCCTCTGCCCAGCTATTAGCTGTTGGCATCTTTATTTACCAATCACAATGAACAAAGGGCAGGGTCACTTAGCCAGTATCTAAATGAGGACACTTGTCTCTGGAGCAACCAGTTTTTGGAGCCCAGATTAGCATTAGAATACGCAGCATCAGGCCAACCTACTACAAAAAAAAAAAAAAAATGAAAAAGCTATATAACTCACTCTCATATCTAGTTTCTCCTTTTCATTTCCTTGGAGGTACTGAAACAAATGATGGAATTATGAAACAACAGGGCCCCTGAGTACACTGTCTCCAAAAATATGCACAGAATGATTGCATGTCCTTGGATATTTTCAGGAGCATCTATTAAAGACCTCCAGCAGAAGAGAGATTTGGTCAGATTTCTGTTCTGGAATTCTCACTTTACTGGCAGGTTTGAAAAGAACAGGTGAGAAGTATAATGGCTATTCCTGGTTGCCAAGTTGACTATATCTGAAATGAACTACAGTCCAAACTCGCATGTCTCACCTGTGATCCAGATGTTGACGCTGGAAGACACAAGTTTCTGACCTGGATCTTGGCATGGCGATCTTGAGGCATAGTGACCATGAAAAGCTTAGGCCCCGGCAAGGTAGTATCTGGACAAAACAAGTTCCAGATCCAGGTGTGGTGGTACACAGCTTTAATCTGGGCCACACCTTCTGCCAGAAACCTACCTAAGGACACTGGAAGAAGGAAGATTTGCTCTTCTTCGCAGCTTGTATGTCTTTTCCAGCATATCTGTTGGAAGCTACTTCTATAGACGACCAGATGAAACAACTAGCCTCATGGAACTGAGCAACTACGAGATTCTTGGACTTTCATTTCACAGCTGACCATTGTTGGGGAGTTAGACTACAGACTGTAAGTCATCATAATGAATTCCCTCAATATAGAAAGACATTCCATATGTTTTGTGTCTCTAGAGAACTCTGACTAATAAAAGGGCAAGCAAAAGAAAGATAGGACATACACATGTGGTGGTATGAATATGCTTGGCCCATAGGGAATGGTACTGTTAGGAGTTGTAGCCTTGTTGGAGGAAGTTTGCCATGGTGGAAGAGTTAGTATTCTTCTGTTTGTCTTTGAAACAAGATGTAGATCTCTCAGGTCCTCTAGTACCATGTCTGCCTATATATTGCCATGTTTCATGCCTTGATGATAATAAACTGAACCTCTGATCCTGAAATCCAGTACACAGCATCCTTCCACAGCCTTTGCATCAGCTCCTGCCTCCAGATTCCTGCCCTGTTTAAATTCCTGTCTTGACTTTCTCTAATGGTGGACCATGATCTCAAAGTATGAGTTTGCAATTGGTTTTCTGGATTGGATTGATCAGCTTGATTTGTTCCATATTTGGTCAAACAGATGTTTTAAAGCAGATACAAAATCTTATGGAGAATGTATACAAGCAGGGCCAAATTGTGGGTGGTGTACAAATACATTTTTGTAAGAAGGAATGCCTACTTCTACACAATGTGATAATTTAGAAGCTTTAAAAAAGAAGGGTTAACAGCCAAGTGCCATAGAAAATTCCGGAGGCTCCCAAATGATAAAGAAAAACAAAAATGTCACCAATCATGGCAAAGGGAAGACAGAAAAGCTTCAGCCAGATGACATTCCTCAGATTCAACCACAACAGCTGCATCTAAAGTTGGGATCAGGAGAACCACAGAAGTTTCCATTAATATTCAAGAGGGCTAAAGACTACTCCATGATTTCTCCTATCCTATGAAAGATGATCTGGAGAATGCAAAGTCTTGGGACAGATCTGAATGAAATTGTAAGGGTCCATGATTTGGCAAAGAATGATACCCTGGACTCAAATAGCATGTAAATGCAAAGAGTGTTTTATTCTGTACTATTCTATCATGCTGGGGTCTCCCATTACCAAGACAGAGAGAGAAAAGTAAATGAGCCAGCAGGTAAAATTTAAAGCATGTTAGGGGATTCTGAGATAGGTAGCCTTTATATTACTCCATCTGTAGGGACATTACATTACTGGGGTAGGGGAACTGGAACCTACTACTGGGGAGGTCTGGAAACTTGCTGACCCATTGTCCTTGCTTTAGGCTACGTGGCTAGGCACCTTCTAGTTTCTGACTAGCTGACTGAAGCCTGGATTTTTTTTTTTTTTAACTGACTTGTCTGGACTTGCCCAGTTCTTAGGTCTAGTCTCCTAGACTGCCAATTTGAAATCTGTCATGAAACCAACCTAGCCTTCTCAAAATGAGGATTACTTCATACTTCCCTATTGGCTTTGGCTCATTTGTGGAGAAAACTGTGATGTCCTACATTAGTACAACAACAGCAAAGCTAAGAAACCCTTGTACGAGTGAACAAAACACACTAATCCATTTAGCTACAAAAATGTGCTCAGTTTTACTGATAAATAAGAGTTTTTTCAATGAACTTGTTGGTTATCAGTCCATATCTGGAAAGTTGGACTCTCCGGAAGGTGGTTTTGATTCAATTACCCAGGCTGCAGGTTTTGTATTGCTGATTGGCTGCAGGAGCTGAGAGTTCTACATCTTGTTCCAAAGGCAAACAGGAAAAGATAGACTCTTCTGCAATGGACAGAGATTCACAGCTCACCCCAACAGCGACACACTCCTCCAACAAGTACACACCTCCTAAAAGTACCACTCCCTATGAGTTAAGCATTTTCAAATGACCACATCATATGAGAGAAAAATCATCCTCACAGAGATGACAAAATATTCCGTTAATGAGAGAGTTTTCACAGAAGGTAAGGACCAAAGACTGTTGAATTCACACTTCTGCTTCAGGTAAACACATAAAGCTTCTTTATAATAGCTAAAGAATCACTGTGGGGGTGATGGGAAATAAGAGAGAATACGGCAAGCAAAAGAAGCACGCCAGCGCTCCCAGGGTGCACCTCTATCAATGTTGTCAATATGAGGACTTAAATGTGTGAGAAAGTCTAACTCCTGAAGCTGTGTGACCAATAGAGACAGTGGCATCCTGAAAAGAGGTATTATAAACAGAATGAAACAATGGTTTCTGGTTGAGCTTCATACTGATAAGGTGAACATTGGTGACCAAGAGAACGATATAATAAGGCAAACTCACAACATGAACCATGAGATAGATCAACACAACTAATCAGTAGGATATAGCACCAAGCAAACCTTTAAAATGTTGGATAGATACTTATTTACCTATTTATCTTATAACTAGATTCCAAGAAGAACCGAGTATAACTTGTAGCTTTTGTAGAATGTATCATACTATGAAAGTTTAAAAGTAGAACAATTCTGTACTGAATGGAGCATAAATTCAAACACAAATCAAATACACAGAAGACTGCAGCGTTGCTTCTGCTGTAGGAAAACAGGTTTTCTTTCTTCTGATTTGTCATTTTGTCTGCTACTCAAATAACATCACTTTAAAACAAGTGTGCTTCCTTCTACAAATTAACTTTTCCTTCATTGTTTGGGATTAAAGGTGTGTACTAAGAGCATATGCATATTCCAGCCAGAGGTATAAAAGTTCTGTGCTAAGGGTTGAGCAACAGCTCACAGCTGTAAATGGGTTTGGTTTGTTGTTGTTGTTGTTGTTATTGTTGTTTTGTTTTTGTTTTTTTTCAGCAAATAAAAAAATCATAAGGATCAGAGTATGATCAAGTATCCTGCGACATTTTTTTTAAAGCACTGAAATGGAAGCAACTAAAGAGAGAACAATGCAGAAGAAGACAGTTTTACCAGGACAGTGACAGAGACAGGTTGCAGAGAGAGAACAAGCTAGACCAAGGCAGTCAGCACAAGCCAGAGAATGAGAAGGAGCCAATGGATTAGAACAGACAGCCAAAGGTAGAATGAGGTCAAGAAGAGCAATTCAGGTGAAGCAGAGAGAAAGGCTGAATCCATCTGAGGAGGAGTCTGAGCCAGAACAGTTGACTTTGATCAGCCAGCGAGAGATCAGAAAGAACGAGGAAGGGGTGAGCTTACTCAGCAACAAGTCTAAGAGGCTGAAAAAATTCTAGGCCCAGATTAGTTTGTGTGGAAGCTGAGAGACTAGATCTTGGTTCAGACTCCATCTTAGAGAACCTGAACTAAGGATGAATTTGAGTTAACCAACACGCTGCCACGTAGCACCAATTTCCAGGTACTCCCCAATAAACCTTTGCCTAGTAGTAGTTTCCAATTTACTCTCCAACAAGCCTGATCCTGGCACTTCACTTGCTAACAACTACCAATCAGAAGTAAAGCAGAAGTTAAGTTTATGGTTTGGCTCTCAGCACCAGCCAATTATTTTAAAGGGCACTGATATTCCATAATAGCCCCCACATCAGATGTGTTCCAGGCAAGAAACCCCCTTGCTTGTTTGCTCACCTTTATAAATGCTTGCGTGAAACTGGGCTCAGGGCTCCTTCATCTTTCAGTCCTGCCGTGTCAGGGTTAGTGTGGTGAGCCCAAGCTGGAGCTTATCTAAAAAGACACTAGTTCAAATGCATTGTAATCAGCCCCTTGGTGGTTTTGGGGGGCTTGCAATCAGGCACAACAGGTTAGAAACCTCCAGGACTAGACCTGGGTTAGCAGATGGATGCAGTAAGCCTCCCAGACAACAATTACTACAGGAGAATAAAAGTTACTTTTACAAGAAATTCTCAGAATTCCATATCATAAAGCATATCCAATTATTTTCCTCTGAAAAGATGTTTGAAACAGAATACATACCAAATATGAAAGAAAAAGCACACAAGTTGCTCAAATGCTTAAAAATATAATTACCTGTTATAAACACTGATACAAACTATTTCTACATACAACACCATCATTTGAAAACAAAGCTAACTGACTTGTTTCACTTTGGTATTCAGTATTAATCATTTGGGGCTCAGAACATTTTTCTGTCAAATACAGTTCTCTTAGTTTTAGCAAAATAACCCTCTACCCATGGCTCAGCAGCTTTAAGAAATTAGATAGAAATATGCATATATAATCTGTTCTTTCTTTAAAACTCATACAGCATACCTTTCAAAACATCCTTCTTCTTATAAATTGGGTTAGAGAAGAACTTATTACTAAATAATTATGACAATCAAAAAGGAATGTCCCATGAACTACATTAAGATGAACAGAGGAGGGAAAATATGGATTCCCAAAAGAGGTAAATACTTAATCTCTGTAGTAGAAAGTTGGTAAATAGTGCTTGATGCAAACAAGCAAATAATGATTTATAACTAGGGAGTCAAATAGGAGAAGAAAGTGTCAGGTTCTGAGGGTCTGGCCTCAACGGATTGGGAAGTAAAACAGGATAATGTTAACTTCGACATTATACATAATAGTTTGTGGATTCATAGCACAAATTTCAATTTTCAAATTACATACACATGCAATTTTTGTTTTATTTTAAAACATGGCTCATGCTTCCAAGAAGAAAATAAAAATTGACTGGTGGAAAAAAGACTGAAAATCTGCAAAGGATTAAGGAATAGAATTATGATTTGAGATTGTTAAACAGCCAATTCCTGATTGCTTTAAGTAAGCAACCAGACATTCTAAAATGCTTTAAACCTTCAAGGAATTTACCATATATGGGGTGTCTTTGAAAAATGGTTAAATAAGCATAGTCACATTTTGAACATGAAAGTGAAACAACCAAAAAAAAATGGAAATGAAACAAGAGGTTCTTCATCAGGGTCATAAACAAATGTTATAAAATTTGACAGTTAAAATACACTGTAACTTTGAAAGTAAATGTTATGGGGGTGAAAACAAAATATGTACTATGTTAAATGTCATTTAAAGCCTATTTAATACTAAAGTAGATATTCTGAAAAATAAATGTAGTGATTTCAAGCATTCTGTATTTCTCATACTTTTTTCCATAATATCAGAGAAAAAATATTTGTCAGAACACTTATTTTCTTTATATTCTTTGTGTTTATAATAATACCAGTCTAAATTTGATAATCCTATTAAATCATACCTCTCAGGACAACCTATTCTATAACATTTACCTCCATATCAACTACTTTTGTTAAATCTTTATTATATTCTACCTGTATAAGTATATTAGACAGTTATCTGTATATTAATCTTATATTAAGGATTACTTGGGAGTTGTGTATTTCCTTTTTATATTAACACTGAGTTATTTCTAAAACATTAGAGTAGTACACACATTCATTTTTAAAAATACTTAACAACAAAAATAACCAACTAATTTCACTGGAAAGAGTAGTCTGAAGTTATGCAAAATCTCTGGACTCCATCAGACTTGGTCAGTCTGAAGAAAGCTGAGCTTTGTATCCATCTTCAGTTTTACTGTCCTTTGTCCATGAGTTATCCTTGGCCTAACAGGTACTAGGATTCTTCTCTAGATACCTTGAACTTGATTTCTTTAAGATACTGCAGCTTCCTTTTCTCCTTCTTTGACTTCTAGTTTTGCATCTGAAGGCCAGTTCTTATTTACTAACTACCAGTTCTTATTGACTGACTAGAATATTACGGGCACATTAAACTATGAATAACTGTCTTTGATCTCTCTCCAGAGAAATTCAGTTTGCCTGCTTCAGTCAATCTTTTTTTTTTTTTTTCCTCTTTCTTTCTTTTGTGGCCTTCAGGTTGCTCTGTAATTTAATGTGCCTCTTAGGGTGTTCTATGGTTGATCCTGGTATTTAGAATGCTTATATGAAATGGTAACTCCATACATCTGTTTCGTCTCAACACAAATTGTACTCTGGTATGAGGCACAGATGGACAGTTTCTGAGAAGTCTGTATGACAGAAAATAAAATTGATAAAGGTGGTATCTGGGATGACTAATGTTTTCCCCTTGGCTTATTCTTGAACCATACAAAAAAGACAGACCGAATAAAATCTATGAGGGAGTTCTTTTCGATGAGGTTAAAATGAGGTAGGAAGTCCCATTATCAATGTGGATGACGTCACCCCATAAGTTGCATTTCTGAAATGAATCAACAAGAGAAAGCCAGTTGAGTACCAACATCCGTTGCTGTCTATTTCATCATCATGGACAGAATGTGACCAGCCTCCTCCAGCTCCTTAACTATGGTTCAGCCCCCTCCAAATCCTGTTACCATGACTGCTCTGCCATGATGGACTGCACCTAGAATTGTAAGACAAAATGCCTTATAATTCTGTCCTTTTATGTCAATGCAATAAGAAACAAAACTACTGCATCTAATAGACTCTGTACAACTGGTAATGGAAGAACAAAACAGTCTTGAAAGTAAAGAGACTTGAACCAATAGGTCAAGGGTAGAGACAGAAAAGAATTAGAATGTGAAAGCATACATTAGAAAGCAAACACAGGAAGGAGTAACCTATTTAGTTCCTCAAAAATCTAACTTACTCCTAAAAGAACTATCCCACTCTCTCCAGAATGATGCTGTCCACTCATAACTGAATTGCCCTTATGTCAGATTACACAACACTTGGCACCTGATCACTTAAAACAATTACCAGTTACCTTAGGAATCAAGTTTCCATGAACCTGTAAAATCTGAATCATATTTCACCTAAAGGAATATTATTTATTTATTTATTTATTTATTTATTTATTTATTTATTTATTTCAGCTTTGAATATTGTTGCTATTGAAGACATTTTATTAATCATAGTATTTTCATTGGTTTTGTATTAAAGTCATTTCTGAATTTCTAATAAACATTCTTATGTATTACTGCTGGTATCTATATTCAGTATTTCCCCCTGAGTATATTGAAGGAACAAAGTTCTATAATCATAAAATATGTGAAGGCTCATATTAAAAGGTAATGTCAAAGTCTTTTATAAGATGTTTACATATAGCAGTTTACTCTTTTCATTTGTATCTCTAATATTTCATAACAAAACAATAATTAATTGTTTTAAAGAGTGTAAATTTGAAATGTGTATCAACTTTCAGTTTGATTGATATGTCTTTAATTTCATGTAAAAAAGAACATATGTTCCCATTACTGGCTTGAAGCATTTTACTTCCTTCAAATGGATAACATTCTTTGCATGACTTTCAGTAGAATATTGTGGTTTCTTTTCCCATTAATTTAAAGCCTTTCAATGCTATTGACTTAATGTTTCATCAAAGGTGTTATCTAAATTTGTAAACTACTTTTCCTCACTAAGGTAATTTTAATAGCCAAAATTCAGAATAAAGAAGAAAAAGTGTATGTTGCTCATGTTTCAGTATCACATAGGAGGACCACCCAACCAGTATCTAGGAAGATAGATACATTTTAGTGTCCTGTATAGTGTAATTTTAAAATTAGGATTTTTGAGAAGTTTCATGTTAACCATGGTATGGTACTGGTATGGCACATAAAATAATTTTAACATAGAGAAGACATTAACTGTAAAGGTTGCAGCTCATTTTTCTGTAGAGATCTTTTAGCTCTTTGTATGATATTGCAATACTACCCTAGTGTGTATTTATTGAAATGAATATTATTTGGATAAGGGTGAGCCCATGAGCAGTATATCATAGTATAATGGGTGACACAGCATGGCAGGAGCAAGGAGCTGGGTGGTCACATTTTTCTTTCTTTCTCAAGATGCAGAGAGATCAGGGAAGTAGAACGAGAGTGTGCATCTTCAGAGTCTACACTAGTGATGTACTTCTCCACCCCCTGCATATCCTGTAGCCTCTCTGAATAGTGCCACCATCTAGGGACCAAATGTTCAGCTAAGTCAGCTTATGGAGGATACTCCTTATTAGAACTATGACCCGAAGAATGTTTGACTTCTTCCTGAGGCTCGATTGCTCTATTTTTTTAACATCCTTCTCTGGACCATTTGCACACTATTCCTTAGTCTTCTGCTGCTAAAAACAGCTGATGCTGTTTTGTTACCTTTGAGGTCAGTGCTCAGCATTCAGAGTTTATGCCACTCTACAGCCTCTGGTGTTTCAATTTGTTGCTAGTTCAGCCCACACTACTGACTATAGACAAAGCAAATCCTTTTATGAGATGGTCTCTCTCAGGTGAACAATGCAACCTCCTTATACGTCCAGAGAAGAGATGTTTGCGCCAATCACTATACACATTACAAATAAATGAAATTTGGTTTCATATCAATTGTAGTATTGTCTCTAATACACATCACAGCATATGATCGGCATATCACTAAAGGAAGTGCTGCCCCTATGGCCTAGATGAAAATGGTTGTAAGGTAATTAGGTGTTGACTGAGAATTGGGATAGCAGAAAAAGTCTGTTATGAACTGTTTGAAATGACCTTTGTCAGAAGCTGTTCATGGAGGAGTCCGAGAGATCAGCTGTGATGGTTGTATGATTTTTATCAGAGTGGGCACCAGTTTGGGATAAGGGTAGTATAGGCAGCTGCTTGATAATCCTAGTGTTCAAAGCAGCCAGGCCAGTAATGGAGAATCCACCAGTTGCCTATTAGGAGCTGAAATTTCCTTACCCACTAATGTATTTGCATATGTGTAGGAGTGAAAACACACAAAAAAGAAGGCTTACAATAAGAGTTTCAAGAATTTATCATTTAGTCTTACAATTATTTTTACCAGATTATGTGAAATTTCCCAGTATTCAGTATTTTCCCAGTATTCAGTGGAATTGGGAGTCCCCCTCACATCTCTTATTTCTACTCTTATACTACAGTGTCGCAGTTTATTTCCAAATATTACTGACTCTTCTAAAAGAGGAAAATCTAAGAATAGTTAGAAAAGCTAGGAACTTGAGCAAATTTTAGAAGATCTGAGTCAAGGGAATTCCACATGCTTCAGCTTCTATTTGCTGATTCTAAAAAGAAGCAATGAGATAATTTAAAAAAACTCAGCAAAACTCTCTCCGTATTACAGCTTTACTTATGAGATAATTTTCAAATGGAAGCTCATAAACCTGAAATGGCAAATACTGAAGGCACACAGAACTAAAACTTGACTTTTTCTTTGTTAAAAGAATAAATTGGATTTAGAGTTCTTAATGAGCTATGGTAAAAGGTTATTTTTTAACCTTCTCTGTAATCAACTCAGAAAGTTGAGAGTACATATTTCTCTAGAATAATCTTTGTTGGTTTTTCAGTGACTTTATCATGCATTTGACTAATTAAAACTAAATAGTTCCTTGTTAAGTAGGCACTAAAATGCTTTGCAACTGTGCTTTCTTCTGTGTTTAATTTTAGAATTTAGTGTACATTCAGTAATCATTACCTATAGTACCACTTCTCTGTCGTTCATAAATTCAATCCAATCAAGTGACCAAATGTAGTTGAAGCATTTAAATGTGTCCTGATCTAGTTCACGAATGTATGAGACGCAGACTAGGGTTATTTTATTTGGACATTACAATTACTGGGGTGATCACCCATAAACTAATTTTCTACCTGCTGCCCTGTCTACTTCCCCAGCAGTATAGTCAAGTTACCTAATTATCCCCTAGTCATGCACTCAAGGTCCATCTCATCCTGGTGGCTTCCACCTCTCTAGGTCTCCTCTCTTTTCTCCTTTCTCTGCAACCCCCAATCAAGTAACTCAAAACCTGCCTACCTCTAATCCCTCCAGGAATTGCCTGTAGCCATTTTTATTTAAACAGTAGGTTTAAATTAAAGAACAAAGTTTGCACAACAGAAGCTGGTAAAGGGGAGAATTCATTCTTAGGCTGGGAGACCTAGGAATACAGAATTTAGCATCACAATACATAGCAACAGACCGAAGGTCAGCAATCAGAATAGTCAACTCCGAAAACTGTGGCTTTCCATTTCCAAGGTTACACGGGAAGGAAATGAACATTTAGGACTTCCTTTACGATTTTAATGACTTTTAAGTCTTTAGGTCAGCTATCACAAACTACTATAATGATTTGCTATATGTGAAAACATGATGTGAGTTAGGACTGGGATGCTGTCTCCATACTTCTTAATCAGTTCTGTGCTAATGTTGGTTAAGTGTCATGGGAAGATTCCCCAAACAAACGGCATACTCATGGTTCCCCAGTTGCATTTACATCTGCACCAATCCTTTTTTTAAAAAAAAATTATTTTATTAGATATTTTCTTCATTTATATTTCAAATGCTATCCCGAATGAATGTCCCCTATACCCTCCCCCCCCCCCGCTCACCTGCCCACTCACTCCCACTTCTTGGCCCCGGTGTTCCCCTCTATGGGGCATATAAAGTTGCAACAATCCTTAAACCACATAATAAACACTGCTCACACTCTTAGGAAATAAAAAAAGTTACTTTCCTTAATCACAATATTATTGGTTATTATGAGAAATTAATCAAGCTTTTGTTGTCATTATGAATTATTATCTGAAAGATCTACAAAGAGCGATAGGCTAGAAATATATGTTGATTGTGAAACTGACTATAACAAGTAATATAAATAATAGTGCTTAAAATATTTTTGTCAAATATTTAATTAACTTCCAAATCAAACTCATGGGATTATTAAAATCCTCAGAATTCTTTGCAGTCTATAGAAGATTCATGAATGCCTATATTGACTGAAAGTCCAGCAGAATGAAATTAATTCTGTCAGAGTCAATATGCTGATGGAAAAGACTCATTTATTTGAAGTAATACTGATGCATAATATTTATGTTTATTTTAATTATAGCTGTGTGAAAGTAAAAGCTATGCATTATAAAACACAATATTTAAATTTTGCAACACAGTAAGTTCTAACATACCTCTACAATATAGTCAATGCTAGAAATACATGCATCACCTTCAAAAGTTTCTCTGCCAAACTTCATGATTCCTGCTATTTGACCCATTTCACTCGCCCCTGTCTCCAAGATGACATTGATCTGTTTTTCATTGTCAAGGATTGATCTGTATTTTCTAGATTTTTTTTTTCTAAAACTGAACCTGAAAGTGTCTAGTCTTCATTTTTCTCACTCTTTGCAGCACACAAATGTGTGAGAAGTGGTAAAGCTCATGAAGAATGGAGCTTTGCTCACTAAGAATGTAAGACAGTTGGAAGCAAGAGCATTTGGACAGCAGTGTTTGCACTTTAATATGATTAGCTTCGATTCTTTTGTTTTGTTTTGGTTTGGTTTTTTGCAGTTTTATTTTTTTATTAGATATTTTCTTTATTTACATTTCAAATGCTATCCCGAAAGT
>NC_034604.1:13345592-13352345 GCF_900095145.1 Mus pahari | reverse complement strand
TCTCTCTCTCTCTCTCTCTCTCTTTCTCTCTGCCTTTCTTTGTCCCTACTACCCCTCAATCCCCCTCCCTATGCCCTAAATAAACTCTATTCTACACTACAATAAAACAAAAACAATTCTTTGCTTTAATTTTTATTTGTTTCATGTCTATCTTTTTATTATTATTTTATATATTATTATTATATATTTTTAATATTTTTTATTATTCATTATATTACTTATCTACATTTCAAATGTTATCCCCCTTCCTGGTTTACCCTCTGGAAATCTCCTATCCCATCCACCCCCTTTTGCTTCTATGAGGGTTCTCCCCTACCCACCCATCTAACCACTCCCACCTCACTTTCCTAGAATTCCCCTATGTTGGGGCACTGAATCTCCAGAAGACCAAGGGCTTCCCCTCCCACTGATGCCAGATAAGGCTATTCTCTGCTACATATGCAGCTGGAGCCATAGGTCCCTGTATGTGTACTTTTTGTTTAGTGGTTTAGTCCCTGGGAGCTCCAGGGGTCTGGTTGATTGATATTGTTGTTCTTTCTCTGGGGTTGCAAACCCCTTCAGCTCCTTCAGTCCTTCCCCTAATTCTTCTGTTGTGATCCCTGTGTTCAGTCTGATGGTTGGCTCTGAGCATCCACCTCTGTATTTGTCAGGCTCTGGCAGAGCCTCTCAGGGACAGCTATACCAGGCTCCTGTCAGCAAGCGCTTCTTGGCACAAGCAATACTCTTTGGGTTTGGTGTCTGCAGATGGGATGAATTCCTATTCAGCTATTAAAACAATTACTTCAAGAAAATTGCAGGCAAATGAATGGAACTAGAAAATATCATTCTGGGTGAGGTAACCCAGTAGCAAAAGAACACACATGATATGTACTCACAGATAAGTGGATATTATGAAAATATACCTAATACTCAAGATACAACTCAAACCATATGAAGCTAAAGAAGAAAAAAGACCAAAATGTGGATGTTCCTGTCCTACTTAGAAGGTTAAACAAAATAATCACAGGACGGGTAGGAGGGACTTGGGAGGAAGAGAGGAGGGGGAGAGGAAAAAAGGGGGGCAGGATCAGGTGTGAGAGAAATGGGAGAAATATACAGGTCTGGAAATTGAACAGAGGTATGTTGCAATGGGTGATGCAGAACTGGGGGTAGCCACTAGAAAGTCCCAGATGCCAGGAAAGTGAGAGACCCAACAGGGACCAAATGAGAGATCCCAGGATCCAACAGGGATGACATTAGCTGAAATAGTCAGTAAAGGGGAAAGAGGACCTGTAGAGACCATCTCCAAAGGATAGTCATTGCTTATTCATAGCTCCTGGTTGAGGGATAGGGCCACACATCTCAAAAATATTAACCCAGAATTGTTCCTGTCTAAAGGTTAATTCAGGGACCAAGAGTGCAGCAGAGACTGAAAGAAAGGTCATCAAGAGACTGCCCCGCCTAGGGATTCATCCCATCTGCAGACACTAATCCAAACACTATTGCTGATGCCAAGGAGCACATTTAATTTTTTTTTAATTTTATGTGAATACACTGTTGCTCTCTTCAGACACAACAGAGGAGGGCACTAGATCCCATTATAGATGGTTGTAAGCCACGGTGTGCTTGCTAGGAATTGAACTTAGGAAGAGCAGTCAGTGCTCTTAGCCTCTGGGCCAACTCTCTAGCCCCCAATTCTTTTCTTTTCCTACTTCATTTATTTCTATTCTGATGTCTGTTATTTTTATTATTTATTCACAAAGTATTTCATTGCTAATTCTCTCTCTCTCTCTCTCTCTCTCTCTCTCTCTCTCTCTCTCTCTCTCTCTCTCGTGTGTGTGTGTGTCTGTGTAATATGTAAATGAATATATATATTTGTCCTCCATCTCTGTTATTGACACAGGATTCAGGCACATACTTGCTACCTTGCTACTTTGTTCAGTTATCCAGTCTCTTGAATCTCTAAGTAACAGAGTTCTTATAAAGATATATGTATGTAGTTTTCAAATGATTTGCTTGAACAATAATATTAATATAGTCTGATAATTCCTTTCTTTAAAAACAACCACTTCTGTCTTACATTACATCTCAACTACAGTTTCCCCTCCCATCCCCTGACCTTCCCTCTCCCCCAGATCAGTGCCCCCTCTTCCCTCAGAAAAGATCAAGCCTCACAGGGATATCACCTAAACACTGCTCAAAAACTACAATAAGACCAGACAAGTAGCATTACATCAAGGATGGAGTGGGAAAACCAGAAGGAAGAAAAGGGTCTCGAAACCAGGCTAGAGAATGAGAGACGGTCCCGACTCCCACCATTAGGATACACAGAAGAATACCAAGCTATTAGGCCATAACCTATATGCAGAGGACCTAGGTCAGATCCCTGGTCACAGTGAGCCCCCATGGGTCCCAGTCAGTTTATCCTGTGGGCTATGTTTTTGTTGTGTCTCTGACCTCTCTGATTCCTCCAATCTGTGTTCTCTCCAGGACTCCCCAGGCTCTGCCTGCCTATTATCTTTGCTAGCAGCATCCTCAAAGATGCCATGGAATTTCTATCTCACCCCTGAAATGACTGCTCCTCCCCCAATCCAGTCATCTTTCTGGGCATTCTCTTCCTTTATCTCCTCCCACCTTCCCCCTGTTCCCATCCCCACCTGTCCCTGAGTCCACCTGTGAACTCTATTCTGTTTCACCTTCCCAGGGAGATCCTAGAATCTCCATTTCAGCCCTCATTACTTAGCCTCTCTGGATCTGTGGATTTTAGTATGATTGTCCCTTACTTCATAGCTAATATCCACTTGCAAGTGAACACATACCATTTTTGTCATTCTGCATATGGGTTACCTCACTCAGGATGATTTTTTTTTTAGTTCTATCCATTTGCCAACAAATTCCATGTTGTAATTGTTTTCAACAGATGAGTAATACTTTTTAATCCATCCTTTAGTTGGGATATATCTAGGTTCTTTCTAGTTTCTGGCTATTGTAAATAAACCTGCTCTGAACGTAGTTGAACAAGTACCCTTGTGGTATAATGGAGTACCTTTTGGTTATATGCCCAGCAGTAGTATGGCTGGGATCTGGAGGTAAATTGATTCCTAGTTAAAACAAACAAACAAATAAACAAAACCAACAAAAAACTCCATACTGATTTCCAAAATGGAAATGCAGGTTTGTACTCCCACCAGCAATGGAGGATTTTCCTATTGCTCCACATCCTCGCCAGCATGAGCTGTCATTTGTGTTTTTGGTCTTAGGCATCCTGACAGGTGTAAGATGGAATCTTAAAGTTGTTTTGATTTTGATTTCCCTGATGGCTAAGGATGTTCAATACTTCTTTAAGTGTTTCTTAGCTGTTTGAGATTCCTCTGTTGAGAATTCTCTATTTAGATCTGTACCCCATTTTTTCTTAGATTATTTAGTTTGCTGATGTCTAGTTTCCTGAGTTCTTTGCATATTTTAGATATTAGCCTACTGTCAAGTGTGGAGTTGGTGAAAATTTGTTTCCATTCTGTGGGCTGCCATTTTGTCCTGTTGACAGTGTCCTTTGCCTTACAGAAGTTTTTCAGTTTCATGTGTGCAAGGCTATTTCTCATTTTCTGTTCTATCAGATTTTCTATTTGGTTTTTTATTTACTTGGATTTAAGATTTTATGCTAGGTGATAGATATGAATCTATTTGCATTCTTCTACATGCCAACATCCAGTTAGACCAGCAGTATGTATTGAAGATGTTTTCTTTTAGCCACTGTGTATTTATGGATTATCTATCAAATATCAAATATATCCAATCTACCCACGTATGTTAAATATAAGTGTGTAGATTTACACCTGTGGCTTCAATTCAATCACGTTGATCATTGTGTAATGTCTGTTTTTATGCTGATACCATGTGTGTTTGTTTGTTTGTTTTACTCCATAGTACAGCTTGAAATCAGGAACATTAATACCTCCAGAAATTCTTTTACTGTACAGGAATGTCTTAACTATCTTGTTTTTTTTTTTCCATAAGAAGTTGAGAGTTGCTCTTTCAAGGTCTGTAAAGAATTCTGTTGAAATTTTGATGTGTATTGCATTGAATCTGTAGATTACTTTTGATAGGATAACCATATTTACTATGTTAATCCTATCCATGTTTTATCATATACAGCTTTCACTGGTTTGGGTAGAGCTACCCCAATATTTTTGCATAAATATTCATGAGGAAAGTTGGTCTGTAATTCTATTTTTTGTTGAATCTTTCTGTAGATTGGGTATCAGTCTAATTGTAGCCTCATAAAATGAATTGGCAATATTCTTTCTGTTTCTATTTTGTGGAATACTTAGAGTTTTAACATTAGCTTGACTTTAAAAGTTCAATAGAATTCTGCCTAAAAACATCTGGCCTTGGGCATTTGCTGTTGTTAGCCTTTTAATAACTGCTTCTTTTACTTCTGGTTATAAATATATCTAAGTTATTTATCTGATCTTGGTTTAACTTTGGTAAGTATTATCTATTGAGAAAAATTATTCATTTCTTTTAGATTTTTTTCCTATATTGTGGAGTACAGGTTTTTGTGGCATGGTGTAATGATTCTTTGGATTTCCTCAGAGTCTGTTGCTATATCCCCCTTTTATTTTCTGATTGTGTTAATTTTGATATTCCCTCTCTATATTTTAGTTTGGATGAGGGTTTGTCTATCTTGTTGATTTTCTCAAAGAGCCAACTTTTTGTTTTATTGATTCCTTGTATTGTTTCTGTTTTATTGAACTCAGCCTCCAGTTGATTATTTCTGGAGGACTACTCCCCCTAGGTATGTTTTCTTCTTTTTGTTGTACAGTGATTTGTGGTATTAAGTTGCTAGTATAAGATCTTTCAAGTTTCATTATGAAGGCACTTAGTATTTTGAACTTTTAGCACTGCCTTCATCATCTCCTGTAAGTTGTGTATGTTGTGCATTAATTTTCATTGAGTTTTAGGAAGACTTTAATTTCTTTATTAATTTCTGCTTTGATCCAGTAGTGATTCAGTTGGGAGCTGTTCAGTTCCGTGATCTTATATGCTTTCTGTTGTATCTTTTGTTAATATCCAGCTTTAATCCATGGTGGTCTGAAAGGATACAAGGGGTTATTTCGTCTTCTTGTATCTGTTGAGACTTGCTTTGTGACAAACTCTAGGGCCCCTCATCTACTCTGCTCCAGGGCATGGCCATTCATGGAGGTGGGACACAGAAAGTTGACTGCACTTACCCCACACTGTCACCAGTTGGGTGTTAGGCCTTAGGGAAGTTTTGGGACACCACTGGGAGGAGAGGTGGGGGTGGTAAAGCACATTCTGAGGTATGGGACAGCTGGAGCTGGTACCGTGGCTACCTGGGCCTGTGAAGAGACCAGGGCTGTGGGGTTCTAAGGCTCATGGACACCCAGACACCACTGGAAGTTACAGAAAAGCTAAGGGCCTGTGGGCTGGTTCTGGCCCCAGGGCAGGTGGCTGAGGGGCAGGGGTCATTGGCTTCATAGGTGACAGCTTGGGCTTAGTGGCAGTTATGGCTGGGAGTACAGAGAGGCCTTCTATGGGAGACTAGACAGTGGCTCTATAGGAGAAGGCCTTATCCATGGCTCCCCACGGCAGATCCCAATGAAAAGGGGCAGTTCATGGTTTAAGACATTTACTGTCATGCTCCACTTCTCAGGGTGATCCTTAGATTAAACACCTTTTCAGGGAGGGATGTATGCAAAGGAAAGCTTATTGGCTAAGCACTCTAGACCTTTAGGTACCTCATTAAAATGGAGATCTGCCTTCAGCCTATGTGACCACAGATCAATGTCCTCTACCTATGGATGGCCTTGGGGCATTGCCCATATGTGACTGATGGCCGCAAATCTATGGGGGCTGCAGCTAGTGATACCAACCTGATGCCTAAGAGCAGCCAAAGCTCCAACCATTCCTTCAGGGTCTCCTGGGCTTCTAGCCTTAGCTCAACTGGGGACCGCACTATCTTTCACAGTACCACAACAAAGTATGTAGTCAGTTTAAGAAACTGGTTTATGGGGTTCTGAGAAGAAGACACAGATATAGATATAGATGATATAGATATAGATATATGAGATTCATAGTATCTATTAGCTCTATTATTTCTCCATTTAGTTTTTGTCAGGATGACCTGTCAATTGGTAAGAGTGGGATATTGATGTCTCCCACTATTAATGCATGATATTTGATGTATGACTTAAGCTTTAGTAATATTTCTTTTACAAATGTGGGTACCCTTGCATTTGGGGCATAGGTGTTAAGAATTGAAAGATCATCTTGGTAGATTTTTCTTTTGATGAGTAGAAGTATCCTTTCCTATCTCTTTTTATTAATTTTGGTTTGGTCCATTTTGTTGGATATTAGAAAAGACACATCAACTTGTTTCCTGGACATATTTGTTTGAAAATAATTATTTTCAATCTTTTACCCATAGGTAATATATATTTTTAATGTTGTTGCATGCAGCAAAGGAATGGGTTCTGTTTTCATAACCATTCTATTGCCTATGTCTTTTTACTGGAAAATTGAGTCTGTTGTTATTGAGAGATGTTAATGATCAATGATGGTTAATTATGTTTGTTTTGGTGGTGGTAGAAACTCTCTCTCTCTCTCTCTCTCTCTCTCTCTCTCTCTCTCTCTCTCTCTCTCTTTCTTTCTTTCTCTCTTCTGGTATGAGATTATTTATTTCCTCTGTTTTCATAGTTCTAGTTAAGCTCCTTGAATTAGAGTTTTCCTATAGTACCATCCGTGGGGCCGGAT
>NC_034604.1:13252205-13344737 GCF_900095145.1 Mus pahari | reverse complement strand
AAAAAAAAAAAAAAAAAAAAAAAAAAAAAAAAAAAAAAAAAAAAAAAAAAAAAAAAAGTTATGCTGGGTCTGATAGTCTGGGCTGGTATCTGTGGTTTTTTAGAATCTTCAAGACATTTGTCCAGACCCTTCTGGGTTTTAGATTCTTCATTGAGAGGTTGAGCATAATTCTAATATGTCTGACTTTATGTAATTTGGCCTTTTTCCTGTGCAACTTTTAATATTCTTTTCTGCTTTGTATGCTTACTGGTCTGGTTGTCATGTGACATACGGACATTATTTTCTGGTCCAATTTATTTGGTGTTCTATAATCTTCTTGTAGTTTTACAGGGATGTCCTTTTTGTGGATAGGAACATTATCTTCTATGATTTTGTTAAATACATTTACTGGGTTTTTGAGCTGTGATTCTTCTCCTTTATCTATTTTTATAATTCTTAGGGTTGATCTTTCACAGTATCCCAGATTTCATGGATATTTTGTGTAATTGTTTTTTTTGTGTGTGTCTTGTTTTTTTTGGGGGGGGGGATTTATTTTATGATGAGCATTTCTTCTATTTATCTTCTATGCCATTGATTCTCTTTTTATATTTCTTGTATTCTGTCAGTGATACTTGCATCTGTAGTTCCTGTTCTCTTCCCTAGGTCTCCTGTCTCCAGGATTCCTTTGTGTTTTCTTTATTGTTTAAATTTCCATTTTCAGGTCATAACAGTTTCCTTTATCTCTTTGTTTTCCCATTGGCTTTCTGGTCATTATTTAAAGGTGCTATTGATTTCCTTCTTTTTGGGTCTTTTGTTCTTGATTTCTTTAACAGATTTTATTTTAATTCCTATTAATGACCTCTATCATCTTAATAAACTTGGATTTAAAGTAATTTTCTTGTTCTTCAACAGTGTTGCAGTAGTCAGGTCTTGATGTGCAGCATAACTGAGCTCTGATAGTGACATATTGCCTCGACTATTTTTTACTGTGTCCTCACACTTGCATTTAGGCATCTGAGTTTCAGATGATTTTAGTTCTAGATGCTAATTTTCGATTTTGTCTTTGTTGAATGGATGCTTTGGTCTTTGGTTTCTCTTTCCTCTTTGGTCTGCTGGTCTTTGCAGCAGCAATTTCTCTCATCTGGCATGACTTCTGATACAGTAGGGAATCTCTATCCAAGTTAGGAGGGAACTTCTGGTGGTTTGCTTGATCTTTGGTGCAGCACGGGATCTCTACCTGAGAGCGGAGGGTAGAATGTGATCAGGAGGGGAGTGGGGATTAGGGACACTGAGTGATGATAGGAAGCCTGATGGTGGGCTACATATCTGTGTTTCATTTCTGGTGGCTGATGTGGTCTCTTGTTCAGCAGGAAGTTTATGCCTGAATTCATCTATCTTTTTTCTTCCTAGTTTGGCCTGCACGTGTTCTTCAAACTGTCATGGCCTGAGCCTGTTCTTCTGAATGGTGTGGCCTGTACCTGGACAGAGGACTTCTGCCTGAGTTGATGGGAGAAGATGGAGTAAGGGAGAGACATTGGACTTTATCTTTGGGAACCAAATATCAGGAGTATTTTAGTTCAACTGACAGATGGGTCACTCACCTGTTCTGCTGACTTGCATGGCCCATACCTGAGCAGTAGAAGTCCACAAGAGTTGCGGGCAGAAGCATGGCAACATGCAGGTAGTAAGCCAAGATAGTGTTGGGGGCAATGGAAGGGGTCTTGGGAAACTGAATCTAGGATCTAGAGAGGAGGCAGGTCACTCACCTGTTCTTCTGACTCCATGTTTGCTACTGTGTGGATATAGTGGTCAGAGGACAACTGTGGTCTTCATCTCTCACTCTGGTTGGATTCAAGATCCTTCTCTTTGCCTGTTGTCTTATCTAGTGTGGCTGACTTAGGACCTTCCAGGGGCTCTCCTGTCTCTACCACCGATCACACTGAAAGACATGGATGTTGAGGATTAGAACTCAGGTCTTTATGGCTATACAACAAACACTTTAGTTATTGAGACATTTTCCCAGCCTTAACTCTCTGGAAACTTAGATATAATTCAGAACAACTTGACTCTCTCAAGTGCAGTCTATCTATACTATCCCATTCTAAAAAGGAACTACAAAGGAAAAATTATCTTTCCCAATTGTGATTCAGGTTAAAAAATGTTAAATATCTTCTAAATAGATTATCTTTTCTGTCATGAAAGGGCTCATTTATTGTAGGAGGAATGGCAGGCCCACTGACATGAATGCCAGAGGGCCCTGCAGCCACAAATGCAACTTCTGAATGAGGACTTACTTGAAGACTGCCTGAGAGCCTAAAGATTGGTGATACAGACAAAGCCAGCCACTTGGAAGAGATGATTGCTTGGGACCAATGGGACCTGGGTGGAGGGGATAAAGTGCACTCACTGAGAATTAATAAACAAGCTTGTGGAAGTGTTCTCATGAGCTTGCTTCAGTGTTCTCACCTGCTCAAGGAGTCTGAACCACTAAACACTACCTCATCCTCAGCCATCACGGGTGAATACAGTTGGGTGGTGGGTGGTCCAGGGTACAAGCAACAACGTATGAGTAATTGATAATGATTAATTATGATATTAACTAGTTTTTACACATTCTTGCCTAAATACTAATCTTGTCTAACCTAGATCTCTGGCTCCCTTAATAGATTTAAAGAAAGAAACTAAAAATTGGAATATAGTACCAAGATTGCCTACTTAAATGATCAAAAGTGATCCATATGCTAAAGGAATCTTCTGAGAGCATGGCACAATACTACTTTCTTCCAAATAGCTTTTATTTATTTCAATATTTTATCCTGATTATTTGCTTCCTGGTAAAGGCCACTGGATTCTAAAATAGACACTTTGCAATTTATCACTGTGTGTTCCTTCTGTTTACAAACTCCTTCTGCTCAGTCAATGGAGAATATGGACTCAGCTAGCACCAGTTCTCCTGTTCTGTGTACATACATTTCCAGAGATCAGGTGACACAGCTTAATTTCTTCATTCTTGCCTTTAGCTTGGTCTGAAAAGTTGCTTGAGCAAGTAGAATTTGATAAAAGTGACTTGGAGAAATTACTAAAACCAAAGAGATGCAAGTTGTATTTTATTCCTACCTTAGAATGAAACAGTCTCAAGCCCATCACAAGGGCACACTTCATGGTAGAGTGCCAACATGCTCTATGTACTGATTCTACTGAGGATCCACCACCAGTTCTAAACCTGTTTATGTAAGAAATGAGCTTTAACGTTTTACTCTCAGCTGAAACCCAGAAGGCTCAAAGTGGAAGACTCCCTCAACTGAGTTCAGTTTTTTTGCAGTATTGGAAGAGATATGAAAATGTGATTATTCTAATCTTTAATGTGTGTAATTGTTATGCAACAGGATAAAGTTATAGTATGGATGACAGGATGTGTGATTTTTAACTTTCCCCATCATTAGAGGAATTGATAAACAGAATTCAAATAATATTGTTTTCTCCTGAAATCAACTAAAACAAAGCAATGAACTGCCTGGGTTGTTGGCTAGGGAAGAAAATATCTAACACTCTTTAGAAACAGAGTAAGCATTTTTACAATCAATATGTTATGATGCATTGCCAGAAATAAGGGGAACAATATGAGAGAAAGGTAGCAAGAAGTCTGGCCATCTTTTGTCAGATAAAAAATACAGAAATTCATTCCCCATGTAGAGTGACAAAATGTTTATATTACTGTCATTTCTATGGCAATTGAGATCCATTATTAACATGATGAAGGGTATATATTTAAATAAAAAATTATTTTATCATTTTAATTAAGAAATGAGAAAAACACTAATAAATTATAATTTATTTTTTAGTTTAAAAATAAAACATAAATAGGGTTGTACTATATAATTTGAACAGTTACTTATTAAAATTACAAATTTATAAAAAGAATATGAGCAAGAAGTTGTGCTGTGTAAAACATGAAAAGGTTTGTGCAATATCTGAATATCATAAAAATATAGAGACCAAAAAAACTACATACAATGAAAGCATCCACCTAGTTCTATTCTAGCTTGTATAACAATATGAAATAAATGACTCTGAAAATTCAATTGTGATATTTTGAGAGATGGACAGATTTAATTAATGAATAAGTAGGCTGAAGAAAGGAAACAGTCATTCTTGCCTTTGAGTCATGTTTTAAGATTGCATTGCATTTAGTTGAACAATTTCTCAGCCTCATATATGTCATTTCTGAGATTGACCATAGGCATAGACCATTCATTCCTAAAAATCTTTGGCTCATAGTTCTGAGGAAATGGTCAGTGAACGTTAACTCAAAGTAGCAATTTTTCATTAAGTAGTGAATGTGTGAAACAAAACGAAGGAAGAAGATTCACAGAGAACATACTGAAGTCATGTAAGCATTGAGGGTATGTGTTGCCAAAAACCAAAACAAAACAGAGAACGAAGTAGTTCTGACACTATTACATTTAAAGAGTATTACCAAAGAACCTGCAAGCAAAATTATCAGGGCTATACCAAGTCTCCATGCCACTGGTCAGACTAAGTCTAAAGGAACTAATTGTTGTTTATAGCTCTGCTAATAAAATGTTTTAATCGGTATGTACTTTGACCAAGATAATCTAACTATATTGATTTTAAAATCTCCTGTATATTTTGAACAGAGTTCAAATGTATTCTTTATTACATATCAAGTTTGAGGTGAATCTAGGGCTATGAGAACTTATTTCACTCCCCCATAATATATAATGTTCAAAAGCAAAATTTAAGACAATAAAATGATCTGTCAGCCCAGAGAACATCTTATGAAAAAGGATATTGTCCATGTAAGAGAAGCCTTTTTGCACTTGACCCAACTCAGCACCTCTTTTCCTAGGACCCTGCTTGCCAGGATGCCAAACTTCCCATGTGTTCCTCTCATGATGTCTCATTATCATGCACATCAGGCTGAGATAAATGTTTAATTTTTCTCTCTGAGGTCTCAAGAATGAAGTCAAACCATGTTGTGGAGTGAGCTTTCCCACACTAGGTGTTACACAGAAGATGTGAGTGCATGGAGCATTCACTGTTGCAGATTACAGCTCCTTTTTCATAAGAAATCCTCTAGGCTGACAGGTCATTTTATTGTTTTAAATTTTGCTTTTGAACATTATATATTATGGGGGAGTAAAATAAGTTCTCATAGTCGTAGGTTCACCTCAAACTTGATATGTAATAAAGGATAAATTTGAACCTGTGTCTTCAACCTCTGCGGGCAGACATTAGAGATGCCTCCATGCTGTTCAGGGGGTGCTAGTGGAAAGAGCCCAGGGCTTCCTGCTTCCTGCAATTTAAGCAAGCTCCCTAAAAAATGAGCCCCATACTTTACTCAATTTAATTGCTTTAAATGAATGCAGTGATTTTATTGACATGTGATAGTTTATACATGCTTACTACTTTTTTTTTAAAGCACAAATCTGTTTTAAATATTTTTGATGTGTTTTCCTAAGCATCTTCACTATAAGAATGTACAGCAAGTTTCTAGCAAGGCCTAAATTATCTCATTTCTAATTCACATCTTTGAGGTAGAAACTGTTACATTTAGGCTGTATTAATGGGAAGTCTAGAGACTAGAGTAATTTTCTCAAAGCCACTGGTTAAGTTGTTTGTATTTAATTAAAGATTTCCCTCAATTCAATGTCCAATATTTTAAACATAGCAGAAATATACTGACCATTAAGAAAATGAAGAGGAAGAAATACTTTAAACTTGGTGTTTAATATCTCATTGATCTTATATCTGTTAATTTCATCATTTGTTACTAAAATTTATCTTCAATTTTATCAATCCTAATATATCAGTTCATAAGAATAGAAAATACTTTGAATCAAAATACCAAAAAAAGTAAGAATTTGGAGCAGAATTCAGAAAGTACAGTTTGAGTTTCAATCTATGGATCTTCTTAAACAAGTAATATTTTGTTATTTCAGCAAAGCATCTGAAAATACATAATAAATGATGTTATTGGAGGAAATTCTCAAGGAGATTTTTTTTTCACTATTTTTAGGGCTTCACAGGTCAATTTCTGTTTTTCCTTCGGTTTGTTCATCCACTACCTAGCATATCTGTATTCAATATGCTTTTTGAAAGCATTTCACATGCTAATAGCTCATATAATTCAGATATCCTCACTTCTTATTGTAGAGGTTACCCGAGGAATCACAGTGGAGGACATCACTCATTTGGGTCGTACTAGACTGAACAACTTTGAGTTTAGGAAAGGCCACACCATCTGTGGGATGATGAGCACTCACCAACAAGTAAATAGTACACTTTTATTGACATTGCTTTCAAGGTCCTGTGGCCTACTCTGCTCCCTGCTGCATCCAAGACCCAGCCCCAGTTCTAAGAAATAATAGTCATGGAATTGAGAGATGGTTTAGCAACCAAAACCTGAAAATTTAATCTCTGGTCTAAAAGGTGGATGCCCAGTGCAAAACACAAATCCATCTAATAAGGAACCTACTACTAAGTGAGAGACCTGAACTTTAAGTTTTAAAATAAAACTTTATGTTTTATTTGGGTGTGAGTGCCTTATTATATTATACTCAAATTAAAATATTTTTCATATTTTTAATAAACAATAGAAGATTTTTTAGGTTGAGCCATTGTAAAGAGAAAAAGGCCAACTCTGTCCTGGGAATCTTGACTAAAGACACAAATTTATTTTTTAAAATATGTTTGCTTTTCTTTTATATAGATGAGTGTTTTGCTTGCATGTATATAACTTGCCCATTGCCTACAGAGGTCAAATTAGTGTATAGTATTCCATGGAATTGGACTAATAGACAATTTGAGTCAGCATATTGGGTGCTAGGTCCTATGCAGGACCAATTAGAATAGTCTTAGTTGCTAAACCATCTCAGTCCCATGATTATTGTGGCTTATATTGGCTATCTTGCATTGCATAGGAAGTATGCTAAATACTCTTGTTTTGGGGGACCTCCCCACCAAGCCTCACATCCCACAAGGAGACAGAAGGTGAAGAATGAAACTCAAGTCAGCACCCTCTCTGCAGGCACTGAGTCAAAATTTTCTAGAAACTGACCTGATAGTTGACTCTTCTTACATATTTAAGCATAGCAAAACCTTAGGAATGGGTTCCATGTGACAATTACCATAACAGACCTTTAGACATAGCTACATAGAAACTCCCTAGCAAGGTAAAAAGGTACTTGTGACTTTTAAATAAGAATGAGTTCCATTGGCTGACAGAGTTCAGGGATAGGTCCTAGTGGAATGGTTTGTGATAAACATAAGGGTAGATTCTATTGGTGGAGAATGCAAAGTACATGGGCCTCTCTCATCAAAATGTGTTCTACTCAACAAGAGATGAAGTTCACTATTAGGATACAAACAGTGCAATACTGCATTCTTTCAACAACTGACTGTATCACCATATCAAATTGTTAAATGACCTAAAACAATTTATCCTTTCAATTACACCAGCCATGGTTCCAATTCACTCATTAAATTCATGGATTTAAAAGATACCACTAGTATGTGGTCTCATTGCTTCAGCGTGTGTGTGTGTGTGTGTGTTGTTTCCTAAGTCCATAAGTCATAAATAATACATGTTTACACAAGCTCTATTTTTATCATTTTTCATAGTGTACAACTTAAAATCTAATCAACTCAAACATGTAAAACGCATACCTACTTTTGCTTCTGAGTTTTGACAGTCAACACTCATAAGGCCCGTTTTCACAATAAATTCTTAAGACATACTGGAATGTGAAGTATAAGACAACTGGGAAACTTAAATAAACAATTGATCCTCCTTGCCTTTACTGGAGTCACTAATTCCTTGAGATAAAGGACCAAGTCTAGTTGTATAGTAAAGGAGGGTGAGCCTATTTAGGTCTTGCTGATTTACTAATTTGTGTGTTATAGATATTTAGAATTAAACACACTTAAAATAGAATAAAAACTCACACAGGGGTTAAAACACAGAAAGCTAAAGTTCATATATATTGTTCAGGCTTACTTATAGACTTTTTCAGTTTACTTTTATTCAGCCTATTTGTTTCGGTCATAATTTCGTTAGTTTAAAAAAAAAAAAACAACAGGAAAAACAGACAGAGAACAAACAAAACATCAACTAGAAACCAGGGTACTGTGACTAGAGGATAAACTGAGGGGAAAATGAGTTGCGATAGTCTTGTCTATTTGTATTTTCCTAGCTGCTTTCTCAGTTTCCAACACTGGAGATTATTAGGAATGCATTGTTATAATTCCCGCTCTCACGGACAGCCCCGCCTCAGCTTTTTCTCTGCAGTTTTCTACAGAAGATGGATTGAAACAAGATGAAGTGAGTACTGCGCTATCATGCAGCTAATATTGTCTGAGGTCTTAGGGACTGAAAGATACTGAAAATACTGCAGAGCAATAATGTCCTAGTGATTTCCTGTCAACTTGGTCTATCAATCACGGAGAGATGGATGCTGGAGTCTCCAACTGGAGAAGAGGACTCACTCATCCCTCCGTTGCCCTGACTGTTTTGGCCTCATGTACCTTGACATCTTGTTGCAAATATGCAAGCTAAGATTTGCTGGATCTTCTTAGAGAACAAAGTCCTTTATCATTTAAGTAAATTCCCTCTCATTATTTCTGATAATTTTATTTGCTATGAAGTTAATTTTGCCAGAAACCAATAAAACTACTCTAGCTTTTTAAATTAAGTGTCAGCATGGTACCTCTTGTTCCATTTGCTGTCTCCACTCATTTAAATTGAGCATTTTATAAGATTCCACTTCTTTTCTCTTCGCAGATCAAACATATTTCTCTTTAAATAGCCTGTGCTTTTCCTGCATTGCACAGTATGCATTTATACCTCATGTGAGATTGCTTTGACATGCAAATCAGAGGCGGAGCAAGCTCTAACCCCTCCACATATCTCTTATGACAATGCTGTCAAAGATTACCCTTATCCAGGCACTGTTATTATCCAATTTTTTCTATTATTATTCTCAGCTAACATTCACTTAATATATCAAGTGGGAAAAATACAAATTTCACTTTACTTTTAATATTAATTTTATGACACTCTCAAATTTTTTATTATTAATATTAAGAATTTTACCAATTTCCTTCTTTCATATATTATTATTTTATTTTATTTTTTTATTAAAACATACTCTATTTGACACCCTTTTCTTTCGTTCCCCTAATACCTACCAGGTACCCCTTTAGTTTCCTTTTGAAATCACGTTGTTGTGATATTGAAAACCATGAAGTAATACCAAGATATTGCAAGCAAAAAGTGTATTTTTATGGCCAGACCAAGCTTATCGTTCTCCTTAGTAGGAGGATGAAGTGGTGACTAAGTTGTAGTAGAGAAGTTCTTATACAGGACTTTTGCAATCAAGCAAGTCTGGCTTTACTATAAACACACTGTCCCAAGATGTAACATCATTGTGGTCAGTCAGTTTCAGAAAGACCCACTTTTTCAAGTCAAGTAAACCTGGTTCTCCGAAGGTCTTTGTGACCTGTCGATTAGAAAACCAGTCTGCACAACATGAGCACAAACCTCATTTCACCTAAGAAATACATGTACAAATATGAAGACTCTGGAAAAAGATTCAAAGCTGAAAAATGGAAAAAATGAGGGTCCTGGTTTGGAGGATTTTATCTTTCTTCCCTTTGATTATTTTTTCTTTTGTTTCTTCTGTCTTCTTAGAAACCCCCATAGGGCAAGTGAGATAGTGAGTCAAAGCCATCCCTTTTACCTCAGCTCTGATCCAGGAACTGTGTAAAAAGTCTGATCCAGCCACACCTGTCTATCTTACCAGCACTCCTGCAGAAGAATCCAGAGAAAGATTTGCCAGAAGCACTCACACCAAGTAGCATGGTGTATGAGAACATGAACAATAGATTCAACTTTAACGTAGGTATCCGCTGACCTCCAGATGTATATAATGGTACTTAGGTACCCTCACACAAATCTAAGTGTACCTCCACCCTCCTCTCTCTCCCCTCTCTCTCTCTCTCTTTCTCTCTCTCTCTCTCTCTCTCTCTCTCTCTCTCTCTCTCTCTCTCTCNTCTCTCTCTCTCTCTCTCTCTCTCTCTCTCTCTCTCTCTCTCTCTCTCACACACACACACACACACACACACACACACACACAAACCACGCATACAAACTCACTGACACAGTCATATCAAGCATTACAGAAAGGTAATTTCTTCACCTAATTTTTCATAAACATTTTTGCTAAATTTAATGAAGCCTGGATGTTATTTTTATTATTCTTTGTATACTCCTATAAGCAAAAGTCATAATTAAAATATTAACTGACCGAAGCCTTACTGTCATCTCTTTTTTGACAGTATCAACTCTTAAGATGTGCAGGCAGTAATAGAAGACTAATATCCAATATATACAAAGAGCTCAAGAAGCTGGACTCCAGAAATTCAAATAACCCCATTAAAAAATGGGGTACAGAACTAAACAAAGAATTCTCAACTGAGGAATACCGAATGGCTGAGAAACACCTGAAAAAATGTTCAACATCCTTAATCATCAGGAAAATGAAAATCAAAACAACACTGAGATTCCATCTCACACCAGTCAGAATGGCTAAGATCAAAAATTCAGGCGACAGCAGATGCTGGCGAGATGTGGAGAAAGAGGAACACTCCTCCATTGCTGGTGGGATTGCAAGCTTGTACAACCACTTTGGAAATCAGTCTGGCAGTTCTTCAGAAAATTGGACATACTACTACCGGAAGATCCAGCCGTACCTCTCCTGGGCATATACCCAGAAGATGTTCCAACTGGTAATAAGTATACATGCTCCACTATGTTCATAGCAGCCTTATTTATAATAGCCAGAAGCTGGAAAGAATCCAGATGTCCCTCAATAGAGGAATGNATACAGAAAATGTGGTACATTTAGACAATGGAGTACTACTCAGCTATTAAACAATGAATTTATGAAATTCCTCAGCAAATGGATGGATGGATCTGGAGGGTATCATCCTGAGTGAGGTAAACCAATCACAAAAGAACTCACATGATATGTACTCACTGATAAATGGATATTAGCCCAGAAACTTAGAATACCCAAGATACAATTTGCAAAACACAAGAAAACCAAGAAGAAGGAAGACCAATGTGTAGATACCTCATTCCTCCTTAGAATAGGGTACAAAATACCCATGAAAGGAGTTATAGAGACAAAGTTTGGAGCTAAGATGAAAGGAAGGACTATCCAGAGACTACCCCACCCGGGGATCCATTCCATCATCAGTCACCAAACCCAGACAATATTGAACATGCCAGCAAGATGTTGCTGAAGGGACCCTGATATTGCAGTCTCTTGTGAGGCTATGCCAGTGCCTGGCAAACACAAAAGCTGATGCTCACAATCAGCTATTGGATGGAACACAGAGTCCCCAATGGAGGAGCTAGAGAAAGTACCCAAGGAGTCTGAAGGGGTCTGCACCCCTATTGGTGGAACAACAATATGAACTAACCAGTACCCCCAGAGCTCGTTTTTCTAGCTGCATATGTAGCAGAAGAGGGCCTATTCGGCCATCATTGGGAAGAGAGGCNCCTTGNTCTTGCAAACTATATATGCCCCAGTACAGGGGAATGCCAGGGCCATGAAGTGGGAATGGGTGGTTAGGGAAGCAGGGGCGGGGGAGGGTGTAGGGAACTCTCAGGATAGCATTTGAAATGTAAATAAAGAAAATATCTAATAAAAAATAAAGAAAAAGAAAAAGAAAAGATGTGCAGGCAGTACTTCCAGTACATTCCAGTACTTTCATTTCAGAGAAATACTGTTATAGTACTTATATCCGTATTTCCAATTTAATCACAGTAGTCGGCTAATGTATAATGACAAGTTATATGTATACATCTGTTCAGATCCCTCTTTATCTGTACAAGCAGCTTATCACCAGGATATCAGGCCCTAACATTTCATGATATCTATGGTAGTGGGTTTGGGGAGGGTTTGATGGTGAGTTTGAGAATGCAAATCAACTGCTGAGACAGTAAGTTATTACTATTGGTTTAAAAATAAAGAATCCTTCAGGAACTTCTTTCTGATTCCCTAATACTTCCAAAGTGCTCATTATATTTTAATTTTAATTCTTTACAGTCCACATTGAAGCCAAATTATATTTGTGATGAATTCCATAAAACACCCGAAAGAGCCTTTAAGACCGAATGTGGACTAGTAATTGTCATTGCTGATGCAGTAGTCCGCTGTCATGTCAGATGTATTACTTTGTAGATATTATCATTAAAATGATGTCATTAGTTATTAGAGGAGCCACCTTCTAATCTGGACACCATATAAAAAAGAATTTGCAAGCTCTGTTATTATAAGGGGACAATTCAATTGAGTGGAACTTGTTCAATATGTAAATAGCTTAAAGTAACTCATCTAGAAATTTATTATAAAAAATAAAATGTAATATGGTGAAATAGAATTTCCCCCCAAAGAATGCCATAATATTTTCTTTTGAACATAAAATGTGTATATGCAATTGACTGAGTGACTTATTAGAACTTTTCATAGACAATAAAATAAATTAGGAGGAACAACAGAAATTTCAGAGTCACACACTTACACAACATTACCATGTAATAGTTTAATGGTGCCCAAGAGCTGAATATTATATACCTATTTTTACATGGTGTAATCATAGTTTTACAAAATAGATTCTAATGACATTAATCAAGAACGTGTGCTAGTTGGATTATTTTAAGAACTACTATAAATACATACCTAGCAACAATTTAGGCAAAAGAAGTTTGCTGATATTCAAAACCTAGAAAAATCTCAAAAAGCTTCATTATTGTGTAGTGGGGATAAAATTCTGGGCATTGCTCCATTTATAATTGTTCTAATTGTATTTTTTTAAAGTTAGCCTTAGAATAATTAGAAATAGGGAAATATTTTTTATAAAACTTCTTTCATATGTTTGCCATATCACTGAGAATGTTAGTAGTGTTCTGTGGCTTTATATTTAAAAATGCATAGCTTCAATTACTGTACTATATTCTACTTGTCTGAGTGACAAATTGAACCATCTCAGTGATTGACAGGTGTAGATTTTTCAAATCTTTTTGTTTCCATTTATGGAGAGGTTGACTAAATCAAATGTTTAATCTGAAATTTTATAAAATGTGGACCATTCATAATCAGAACTCATAGTTTTACACATGAATTACATAGAGTCCAAAGGAGTTTTCACAATGATAATGTAAGTTACCCATTCAGCATCTAAAGAGATATCAGAAATTAACACTTCTAATGTAAACTGCTCACATGGAAGCAGGGAAATATAGGTTTTCAGCATATTTTCTTCATGCTCTTAATATAACTTGGTTTAAGCTTACAAGACAATCAAAAGACAAGAAAGATAATACTTGGGTTTTGAAAAAAAATTATAGTTTCCAGTTACTATTGGATAGTGTGACTTTGTTCCATACTTAATCATTTTTCTCAGATTCAGATCCTCCTAAGAAAAGTTTAGTTAACAATCAGATGGGTAATATGTCTTCCATGAAGACTCCCACGAAATATATGCACAATGGTCATAATGTTTGTGTCCAGGGTCTGATCCGTATAAAACTCTCAGTTATCTGTCTAGTATGTAATTGTGAGACTACTATTTGGAAGTACTTTCTAAGGAGCAAAGCAAAGGATGTATAAGTAATGTTGATGCAAAATGCACAATGGAATTGTTTAAGCCAGCAGTAATGATAAATACAAAGTTGATTGAGATGGAAGCTCCTTAATTGAATCTTCATCCACTTATCTCATTAAACCATTCTATGGACTTCTTCCTTTGCCCTGTGGTGCTACCAGGAAGACGCATGAATGATATGATTCTAAAGCTTGAAAGATGTGATCTCTCTCTGAACTCTAGTGCAGCCAACTTTTAAAGACTCGTGTTTTCTTTTCCTTTGTGCATACCTGAAGTTCATGACTCATCAGAGTTTACATTGTGTCTTTTGCTAAGCTTCTTGCTCATGATTCCTTAAGAGGAATCCTTTTTCATGGATTAAGTATGCTATCGGGGCATATTAAAAGAACATGGTTGATTCTAACTGACTAGATAAAGAAAGGTTAACTGAAGAAGTAGACACACATCACACTGTGGAAAGAGGAGGAATTCCTACAATGCAACAAGGGAGAAAAGAAAACTTGAGGAAAAGAAAACAGGGGTTTGCACAACAGAGAGAGAACATGAGTCTAGCTGAAAAGTGGAAACTGTGACCCATGGAATTATAACAGTTTGAAAATGTGAATTGTTGGGGTCTCTTTAACCACTCTCCCTCTAAACATTATATTGCGCCCCCTGCAGACGGACAGGATTGCCACTGAGAGGACCTCCCCAGATCTCCCAGAATGCAGTGTCCTCAGACCGCCCTACATTGTCATTATCACCGCCCACTGTCGCCATCCACTGTCGCTCAGACCAACCACTAACGTTGTCTCTGCCCACTCGTTTGGACCCGCCTTCCAGACACAGCTCCGCTCATGATCGGACCGGACCGCACGCCATAGAGAGAGACAGAGAGACTCGGGGGAGGGCTAAGGGTTCTTCCTTGTCCGATTAATAAATAATGCTCTGATCAGCGCAAACCGCCAGGGCATTCGATTTTCCTTGCAGCCCATTCTTATCTTAGGATGTTTTTAGCCCTTCAGTACGAACCCAGTCCAAGGTGTTTTCTGCCCACGCAGAATTTGACTTGTAATTGGCTACACTGAAAAAATTCCATCAACAATGACAAGAGACTAGAGATCTCCCAGGTTCTAGGAGGCTGAAAGTCACTTAATATATTATTTTTTAATTTGGAGAATGAAACAGAGACTCACCAAATGGCACAAATGAAATTTGTATTAAATTTGAATTTGTCTTACGGTAAATATCTGTTTTACAAACTATTATTTTATCTATAGGTGAATAAATGAAGGCCAAGAGAGATTATTTAATTTACCCTAATCTCTGAGGCATTAGATCAGATTATCTATCCATTATGATTTTACCTACAATGTCTTGCCGAAAAATAGGCATTGTCCATTAGAGATCTGTTCACCATTTGATATCCTGGAGTTATCTTTAATTTTTTTCAGGTAAATATACATATGGTATTTTATATCTAAGGCATATATCATGGCTTGGACTTACATAAGAGAGGATAGTTCTTTAAAAGAGAGAAAATCTGCTCCTACAAAGAATTCCTAAGTCAAGTATTTTGTTTCATGATGAAAATGCAGGTTTTTCTGGATATTAGCCCAGAAACTTAGAATACCCAAGATACATTTTGCAAAACACAAGAAAACCAAGAAGGAAGACCATCGTGTGGATACTTCATTCCTCCTTAGAATAAGGAACAAAATACCCATGAAAGGATATAGATACACAGACAAAATTTAGAGCTAAGATGAAAGGATGGACTATCCAGAGACTACCCCATCCTTGAATCCATCCCATCATCAGCCACCAAACCCAGATTCTAATGCACATGCCAGCAAGATTCTGATGAAGGGACCCTGATATAGCGGTCTCTTGTGAGGCTATGCCAGTGCCTGGCAAACACAGAAGTGGATGCTCACAGTCAGCTATTGGATGGAACACAGGGCCCCCAATGGAGGAGCTAGAGAAAGTACCCAAGGAGCTGAAGGGGCATGCAACCCTGTAGGTGGAACAACAATATGAACTAACCAGTACCCCCTGAGCTCGTTTCTCTAGCTGCATATGTAGCAGAAGATGGCCTAATTGGCCATCATTGGGAAGAGAGGCCCCTTGGTCTTGCAAACTTTATATGACCCAGCACAGGGGAAGGCCAGGGCCAAGAAGTGGGAGTGGGTGGGTAGGGGATCAGGGGCAGGGGGTGGGGGATAGGGAACTTTCGGGATAGCATTTGAAATGTAAACAAAGAAAATAATAATAATAAAGTAAGTAAAAAAAGAAAATGCAGGTTTTTCTAGTTAATCAAATAATTACTCTAAAAATATAAAGTATTAAATGTATGAAAAAGAAATTTCAGTTGTTGGAATCTAGGACACACAAAAAGGACTCTGAAGGAACGTAAGTTTTTTTCAACACACTATTTATGACTTGCTTAGGGACTGAAAATTTTCAACTCCCTCTCAGTGTCTTCCTATGATTTGAGAGTGTCTATAGCCATGCTGAAGGAGGTTCCTCTTTACAACTTATTTTTTGTTCTGGCAATGAACACAATTTGCGTGCAGGAATGTTGTCTTTGTAAAGTTTAGAAGCTAAATGTTCATTTCCATATAAGACCTTTCCTTCAGCTTGACTGTGGCTGCTGCCCAGAGCCTGTTTACTGTTTTCCCTTTCCCCAGCCCAGTGCTCCTGAGCAGATCCCCATTCCCAGCTAGGAAACTCTACTAGACATGAACACATATTCTCTGAAGTCTTCTAAGTAGCTAATCATTTACAGGGAGGGAGATTAAATATCACTTCAAAAATGAATAATTAAACAAGTATTATCTAATGCTAACAAACACTATTCCTTGAGGTTTTTTTCTTAAAATGTATTTTCTGATACTATTTGCTAGGATATTGTATCATATACCTGTAGCACATTTCTTCACATCTTAATGCGAGATGCTAAATGCCCTTCCTCATTATGAAATGTGAAAAATCATTACTTCAAAATGAATTACTAGAGAACAATTCATCTGACAAAAAAGTCAACAACACACCAAACTTTCTGAACAACAGCAGTTTCTGTGCTGCAAGTATGTCTCTTTACCTGCTCTGTGTGTCCCTGTGCCCCTGCACTGTGAGTATGTCCTTGTTCCTGCACTGTAACTATGTCCCTTACTGCACTATGAGTGTATTCCTGTAGCTTTCTTTCACTCCTTCCAGTCTATTTTTTTTTTGTTGGTGCATTTATTTATTTTTGGATTGGTTGATCTCTCTCTCTCTCTCTCTCTCTCTCTCTCTCTCTCTCTCTCTCTGTGTGTGTGTGTGTGTGTGTGATGTTTTGATTATATGTGTATTTAATGTTAATGATATCATTAATTTAGTGTTCTTAATATACTTTAGTATAGATTCTGCCCAATGATTGAATATGTTTCACAATGGTTTCATCATATAACTTGTTTTTGCTTCTGTGAATGGTGAGTATAAGAGATAGTAATTGTTTTCAAAAAGTAAACTGTTTTCAAAAGATATATATATATATATATATATATATATATATATATAAAATATTGAACATGTTAAGGAATATCAGGAGTAAGTGGCATGATTAGTCTGACACGCCCAGTCAAAGTTCCAGGACAGTAAAATGTTAAAGAAATGATGAAAGATGCTTAGCTTTAAGATACCTCAAAATGTTGGCGTTCAAACTACCCAGGGTGATACAACAAGACTAATGACTTCCTAGAAACAGCCATGGAAACCAGACAGATGCCTTTCCCAGACTAAGAACAGCAAGGCTCAAGAAAGAATTTAACAGCCACAAAAAAATAGTTTTGAAGCATTGGAGCAAAACTAACAGATTGTTTTTGTGTAGTAAAATGTGAGATAAGTTTGATACTTCCCAAAAAATGAGCTGGAAATGGTGAATACTTATATGAAGAGACAGCATTGTTAATAAATACAAAAATGACCAAGAACAAAGCAATACAGAATTACATATGCTTTGATTTCCAATAAACGAAAAATATCTGACTATGTATTAGTGAATGTATAACACACACACACACACACACGCACACACACACACAGACACAATATTCCTTCAAATTTGTTAAAGTATGAAACATACGGAAGTATTGTGGAAAACAGTTCAGTAATATTTTATCTATAAAGATGAATGTATCATAGGATCCCATAGTTGACGCAGCTGACATTCATTCTGTATTTTTTCTATCAGAAAAACCAAATGTTTGATTTCATTCTTCCATTTGCAAAATGCAGCAATGTATATCCTGTAAATACCACTTTCACACTGCAGTATTAATAATTCCCAAACAGGTCGATAGAGAATACCAGAAGCCCTGATATGCTAATATTAATTACACAAAATAACAAGCCTTAATACTGTTTTCTTTAATCTCATGAAAGTCTAATTTAGGGGACATGAAGTCTTTGATTCTGTAGAGAATGGGAAATTGTTTGAATCACCTTCACTCTGAGGCTACCAATGAAGTGGTGGTTCACAGTAAGAGTCACAAGGAAAGTTGGCTTCTGAGGCCAGTTTGTTCTAGGTAACTAATTACTCAACGATTCAACTTTCAGCAGTTTTCTAGCCTACTGTTTAAATCAATTACTTAAACCATCATTAAATCAAGTTATAGTTAAATAAATCACATTAAATGAAAATTAATGTTTTTCCAAAAGTATCAATCTGAATAGTTTTAGAATCTTTTACTGTTTCCTGTGTTCTGGAGTGTCTGAGCTTGTCTACATTTAGTAGAATGGCTGTATGAGAATTTATTCTTTTGCTTCCATTCAAGACTTAATGTTTTCTACCTCCACTGTGCTTATAACATTTGTCATTTGTCATCTTTTGGAACTGACAGGCTCTGAGAGATGGGTCTCAAGCTTCCCTAATTGTACTACTACAACATGTTTTTTATTGTTGCTGCCTTATATATTTTTATGGTGTGTTATTTTACAAATAATGATCAATTGTGGTCAAGTCTTTGTGAGCTATAACAATAACATGACTATAGCTCTTTATTAATATTTTAATTTAGCTTTTACTAATATTTCTGCTTGGTACTTTCCTTATATATTATGATTATTTAGGATAAGCTATATAAAGCTAGATTTAACTTTAATTAAAATAAGAATCTCTAGAATATTTAAAGAACTGCGAATATTTAAAGAACTGCAGGCATTAAACACCTGAAAAAAAACATCCAGTTAATAAGTGTGCTAATGAGCTAAATAGACAGTCCTACAAAGAAGGACCAGTAAATACCTGAAATGTGTTCAACTTTCTTGGTCATACAGAAAATGCAAATTAAAGTTGCTTCGAAATTCTAACTTCAAAGAGTAGCTCTTATCATGGAGACAAATGCACAAATACAAGGGAGAAAGCAGAGGAAACAGAACTCTTACACACTGGGGGTGGGGATGCAAACTGGAATTTTAATCAGAGATGTTTTAAGACACTAAAACCAGGCCAAGCATATAACTCAGCTATGTCATTCTTGAGTGGAGTTCTGAAGAACTATATTTGACCCACCACAGAGCTGCACATTTACATTTATGGTTGTACTATTATTCACAATAGCCTGGGATGGAGCCAGGATATATGTCCATCAAGTAATGAATGAATAAATAAAATGTATATAGACATAATGGAATTATGTTCAGTCATAAAGAAAATGAGATAATAATATTTGGAAAAAAATTGATGGCACTGGAAATTGATTTTTAAGCTAAGAAAGTCGGATTTCAAAAGATAAACATTGAATGTTTTCTCTCATATATGGACCAAAGATTTAATATTATCAGTATGTGTGTGTGTGTGTGTGTGTGTGTGTGTGAAGGATTTGTATAACCTGATGGATTCATTTGAAGGGAAGAAGAGATGTGAGAAGCCAGGGGAAAGAGAGAAATGTGACAAAGGGCAGAACAGAGGGAAGTTCTAATGGGAAACAAATTGAAATGAAACAAAGTGGCATCTGTATAAGAAAAATACCATAATGAAAGTCATTCAGCTAACTATAAATTTTGATAACAATTTTAAGTGAAAATATGCCTTTTCATTAAAAAAAAAACCACACAATTGGACATATTTTCATTTCTAATATTAATGATCTATTTTCTGCATCCTAATTTTATTGCAATATGCTTCAGATAATTATTTTGAAGTCCTTTTCAAGTTCCTCCCTAAGAACATGTTGTCAAACTCTGCTAAGTTTCCTCATTATGCATTAATTATTATTGTGAACCATCAAGGAGGAAAACAGAGATTTTTCACATCTTGAAAGCACATCTTGAAGCAAAATGACATTTTTAATTAACAGAGGAGCCCAACTATCATTAATCCCCGAGAAACCCCTTCAGTCACAGTGGTTGCTAACCTGAGAGGCAAGGCTATTACTTAGGGTCAATTCTAATCCCTGGCAGCCATCTTTATCTGAATTCTTTTTGACCAAGCTATACTTCCAAGGGCTTCTGGCTGCTTATAGTTTCCACATCACTACAAAAGGGTCTATTTCCATATTGTCTGAACTGTAATAGCACATTGTTTTTAGAATATTCCCACTACTTTGAGGCTTACCTCAATTGAATATGCAATCTATTTTCTGCATCTCAATGACATGCTTTATAGAAATATAAAATTAATCCCATTGCTCTCTTCAGTTCTAATTCCTGGCAGCATGAAGTATATGTTGAATTTGTGACCCAATAATATTAATTAACATTATATGTTAAATCTTATATCAGGAAAATGCTTATGCCATGAAAAACATTTATCCCTAGGGAAGCAGAAAATGTCTGTCTCTCATAAAAAAAATTAAAGCTAGCTTGATGCTAGTATTTTCTAATAATGTTACCAATCAATTCTATCCATATAGATTTAGCTGTTGTATTTTCCCAGACACTTTGTGGTAGGAGCACACTGTCAACAAGAAATAAGACATCATAAATACTGAGATTTAGCCCCCATTGTGAATTGGATAGCAGCATGATCTAGGGAAAGTACTTAGAAAGATTTATCTTGATTGTTCTGGAGTCAACCAATGTATGTCACTCGGAGCAGATCTGGGAGGGCCTTACAGTATGAATTACCTGAGGAAAAACTACACTCCTCTATAATGGATGATGATGTCCAGAAGTAGCTCAAAGTGACCCAAGGGGGAAAAAAGGCTGCTGTTGCTTGCACAGCTTTATTGCTTGTTGATGCAGATGCCTACCTGATTGTTGCTGCTCTTGATTCTACAATACTTTGCTTACCTCCTTTCTTTGGACTTTCAATCTGGAGTACACTATATTCATATGTCTAAAACATACTTCAAGGGATGATGATGGTTGAAGGCATCTGTCTCCACTTAGCAGAAAACGATTCCTGTATCAATCTGGAGATTTTGTTTGTTTAGTTGTTTTGGTATGCTTTGGAAGACAGAGCATCACACAGCTAATGCTGGCCCAGATTCGATGTTCAGCTGAGGCTAAACTTGTACTCCCAAGTGTGAGAATGGCTGGAATGGCACACCTCCCCTGCATTCCTCTTCCTAAGCTGAATAACTGGCATCAACCCAGTGAGCCTCCACTGTGGTGTTCACCTCCTCACTCATAGCCTGTCCTTGGTCCTCCATGAAAGGCTTGATACTCACTTGTGTTCATCTGGCAACATCTTCATCCATTAATGCAGATTCCCACCTTGATATGTCTATTGACTTCCTGGATCCTAAGAACAGAAAGAAAAAAATGAAAAACATTTAATTAATGAAAAGTCAGTGAATACAAGCCTATGCTTCTATACTCTGCTTAGGGACATGTGACATAGATATAACTTAGGTTTAATCTAGTTGTCCTATGTATAGACCAGGTCACGCTATGAGTGATCACTTCATTTTACACTATATAAGTTTAAGAGAACACATAGTAGTGGTCATTATGTTACTTATAGAATCATTTAAAAAAATTTTAAATAGATATTTTCTTTATTTACATTTCAAATATTATCCCCTTTCCCCTCCGAAAGTCCCCTATCCTCTCCCCTTTCCCCCTGCTCCTCTGCCCACCCACTCCTGCTTCCTGGCCCAGGCATTCCACTATACTGCAGCATAGAACCTTCACAGGACCAAGGTCCTCTCCTCCCATTAATGACTGACTAGGCCATCCTCAGCTACATATGCAGCTGGAGCCATGAGGCTCTCTGTGTTTTCTTTGATTGGTGGTTTAGTCCCAGGGAGCTCTGGGGTTACTGGTTAATTAATATTATTGTTCCCCCTAGAGGGCTGCAAACCCCTTCAGCTCCTTGGGTACTTTCTCTAGCTCCTTCATTGGGGACCCTGTGCTCCATCTAATGGATGACTGTGAGCATTCACTTCTGTATTAGTCAGGAACTGGCAGAGCCTATCAGGAGACAGCTATATCAGGCTCCTGTTAGCAAGTGCTATTGGCATCTGCAATAGTGTCTGGGTTTGGTGGTTGTTTATGGGATGGATCACCAGGTGTGGCAGTCTCTGAATGGTCATGCCTTCAGTCTTTGCTCCAAACTTTGTTTCTGTAACTCCTTCCATGGGTATTTTGTTCCCCCTTCTAAAAAGGATCAAAGTGTCCACATTTTGGTCTTCCTTCTTCTTGAGTTTCATGTGTTTTGCAAATTGTATCTTGCGTATTCTGAGCTTCTGGGCTAATATCCACTTATCAGTGAGTACAAATCATATGTGTTCTTTTGTGATTGGGTTAATTCACTTAGGATGATAGCCTCGATATCCATCCATTTGCCTAAGAATTTCATGAATTTATTATTTTTAATAGCTGAGTAGTATTCCATTGTGTAAATGGACGACATTTTCTGTATCCATTCCTCTGATGAGGGACATCTATATTCTTTCCAGATTCTGGCTATTATAAATAAGCCTGCTGTGAACATAGTGGAACATATGTCTTTATTACAAGTTAGAGCATCTTCTGGGTATAGGCCCAGGAGTGTTATTGCTAGATCTTCTGGGAGAACTATGTTCAATTTTCTGAGGAACCACCAAACTGATTTCCAGAGTGGTTGTACCAGCTTACAATCCCACCAGCATCTGCTGTCACTTTAGTTTTTGATTTTACTATTCTGACTGGTGTGAGGTGGAATCTCAGGGTTGTTTGGATTTGCATTTCCCTGATGACTAAGGATGTTGAACATTTTTCAGGTGCTTCTCAGCCATTCGGTATTCCTCAGTTGAAAGTTCTTTGTTTAGCTCTGTTCCCCATTTTTTAATAGGGTTATTATGGCATCATCAAACTGGTCTTAAAGAAGTAGGAAATATACTGACTTAAATTAGAGGTGTGTAGAAGCAAATGCTCAGAAAAAACTCAGTAGATTATATTTTGGTTCACACTTTGAGATCTATTCTTTTTCTCTCATAGAGGAAGTAATAAATGGTTTACCTCTAATAAAACTAAAAGATTTTATGATAAGAAATTAACATGGCAGTTTTTACATTTTAGTTGGCAGGTTGATCTAATATCTTTACTATAGAAGTAAATGGTATTTTAGTAAAGCTGCAAAGTGATTAGGTTGTCATTTTGTTTCCTAGAATTGTCCACAGACAGCCAAATTTGAAAATAGAATTTATGTGAATTGGTGTAGTATAGCTTCCAACTTTAGCAAAGGTAGTAGAGGAGAAAGATGTCCAATATAAGGTAAAATAGATTTCTTAATGTTATATTATATCTACAATAAACAATTGATGTTCAAAAATTAACTACTTTATATAATATATTATATATTATATATTAAGTATATTTTATTATATATTAAATATATTAATTATATAATATATTATATAATTATTATATATAATATATAATATAATATAATAACTACTTTAAGACTATATTTTATATAGTTTTATTATTTTTATAACTTGCATTCCATCTCTTAATGAGTGTCTTAGTCAGGGTTTCTATTCCTGCACAAACATCATGACCAAGAAGCAAGTTGGGGATCTGACAGGAAAAGTGAAAAAACTAATTTTTCTTAATCACATTTGCACTAAGTGATCATGTTTATATCATACTCCCTGATGAGACATGGTGTGATCATGAAATTGTTATGGAGCCTATTGTGTAATACTGTAAACATTTTTATTCATTGGAAAAGACATATTCATAATTTACTTATGGTTAACTTAAATCATCACAAATCATTATAAATTAAATTTTAGCCCTCTATGTGACCTAGGTTATGACTATTTCTGAAATGCCCAAACAACTTCATGTACTGACTCAGGAATAGTATAAGATTCGTAATAAAGTTTATACCAAACAACTTAAAAAAAAAAAAAGAAAAAAAGAAGCAGTTGGGGAGGAAAGGGTTTATTCAACTTACACTTCCATACAGCTGTTCATCACCAAGGAAGGTCAGGACTGGAACTCAAGCAGGTCAGGAAGCAGGAGCTGATGCAGACGTCATGGAGGGATGTTCTTNACTGGCTTGCCTCCCCTGGCTTGCTCAGCCTGCTCTCTTATAGAACCCAAAACTACCTGCCCAGAGATGGCACCATCCACAAGGAGACCTACCCCTTGATCACTAATTGAGAAAATGCTTTACAGCTGGATCTTGTGGAGGCATATCCCCAACTGAAGCTCCTTTTTCTGTGATAACTCCAACCTGTATCAAGTTGACACAAAACTAGCCAGTACAATGAACTATATTGTAAATATAGCTAAATCTTATAGTAGGTATTTAAAATAGTCTAGGAAGCATTTTATTCATTAGGAATTACCAGTTCAGGCATATTTAACCATTTAAATTGATACAGGTAGATTTAACTTACTTGACATTTGTAAGACAAGTGAGAAGATAGGAATTATGTGTTAAGGGTGCATTTTCTGATCACTATAAAACATATTTGCATAATAAAGAGTCCTATAATCAATAAAGACATTCCTACAATTAGAAAAATAACCTCTGTGCAATGAAAATGAGATTATTAACAATAACAGATCCAACACCAACCATTCTTTGTACATTAGTACCATCTTAAACTCTCTTACTCAATATTGCCAGTATAGATCATGATCTGAAAGCCCTTAGGGAAAAGGAAATTATACAGACAAGCATTGCCTAAAATATAAAAGGGCATTGCCATGTTGGTATCATGGGCACCATCAAATTAAAGTCACTTCAGGAATTTGTTATTAATACTTTGTTCATCTTTCTGGTAATTAGAATTCCAACTAATTCATGCTAATAATTTAATATTGAAACAATGAACACAGTTTACAAACAACAGTCTGAAAACACAAATCTGTCAGACATTTAGAAGCATATTAAAAAGGAGAAAATAAATAATATTGTAAAAATATAAACTTCATATGACAAAGCAGTTCTTATTGCCAATTTTCACTTATTGGCTTAAGAAACCTTTTCTCAAAAATCTATCTATATAGTTGGGTAAATAAATAAAAAATCAAAAAATAAACTAGATTCTCATCTTTGTATTGGTATCATGGATCATTCTGTACTATTTACATATTTTTATTAGTAACATTTCTTTATAATGGCCATACATTGTCTTAACATATAAATAAAATATTGAAAAGTGGTCCAGCAATTACAGCTTGCCTCTTCTCTGAGATTAAAATTCAGTTTCCAAATGCATGCTGGGAAGCCTCCCCCCCAGGCATCTGGTACCCCTTCTCTGGTCTGTTAGTCACTGGAAAACATAGAAAAACAAGCATACAAAAATAAAAATAAATATTTCTTTTTTACTAAGGAAATCTTAAAATTGCTTTAAGATTGCTGTTGTTTCTACACACCCTCCATTAGCATTATTGTTTCAAGGGCAGAGAAGAAGAATGTATTATCTTAGAGACCCTATTACAAAGATGAGGAATACTTCTTGGTACTGAGCAGGGATGCTCTGTCCATAGTCATCTCACATTGCATTTTAATTACAATGATTTTATATATGCCCCTATTCCTGTTTTCCTCCTTATCTGCTCAGAGTTTCATTATAAGACAGCAAATACTTTCAGAAACTTCATCCAGGAGTCTTCTTGTTGTACATTAATAACAAAGGTGCCTGGCCAAAATGAGAGGCCCATTTCCTTTTTCTGGGGACTGGGTTATGTCTAGCTAGAACTGTATTTTCATAATCCAGGGTATGGGAAGGTTTGGGGATCTTCAATTTTATTGCCAGGTTCTCAGAGAACAACTATAGTTCATAACTAAGAAAAAACGAAATCTGCTTCAGAAAGGAAAATAAAGATTCCCTATTATGCGACCAGGATGAGAGGTTTAAGATAGGTAGCAGGCAAAGTTCTAGGATTAATGGGAAAGCAAAGAAATGAAATATGTAGCTGTAAGATAGGGCAAGTTACCTGCTCTCCTTGTACCTGGAGAAAGCAGTGCCCCCATCTACAGCTCTAGAATCAGGCAGAAATTAACCACCACACAAATCCACCTCCATCTCCAGGGTTGTCCAAGATACTTGTAGTAATGACTTTTATACACAGCATTTAATTATGGAGGTTTCCAGACTCCATCAAAATATTTTAATTGATTTTTTTTTGTACAATCCCATTGCCTAGATAAAATGTAATTGCCATCAGGTGTGACCATAAACAAAATGAGATATTGCTAAATCAGTCAGGAGGCACCTATTAAAGAAGAAATTTCCTTTCCTAAGCTCCACACAGGGCTTTTGTAACTTCCAGGCAATTGGTTACATGTTATCAGGTATTAGTTTAAGAAAAAGATAGGACTGAAGAGGTGAGTCAGTCAGTTAAGGGCTTGCCACATAAGGAGGAAGATTCCAATTCATTCACCCAGAATTCATGGTAAAAATAAATAAATAAATAAAGTTGGACCTTCTGGCACATGCTCCTGTCTCTGCACTTAGGAGGTAGAGTCAGGTGGGTCCCCGCAGCTTGCTGGTCAGCCAGTGAGTCAAGATCATGAGCCTCAAGACAATATTCACAAAAGAAATGGTGGAAAGTGATGGAGAAATAAACCTGAGGTCTACCCTGGCTTCCACATGTAATGTACACAGTTACACATGTACACATACACACAAACACAAAGAAAATACTGCAGGTAAGTTTTTAAAGGTTATACTTGTGTATATATCTGATTTTTCAATGTCAGACCAGAACTACTCTAGATCATTGACAAAAAACCATAGGGAAACCCAGGCATGCACCCGAAGTGGGATAAAGCACACCCTGCCCTCCAGGTGTGTTGGAATAATGGGAAAGGAGATACCTGCTTTGCATCTCATTTTCTCCATGGTGGATATGGATTTCATTCTGTCCTATGGTAATTACCATGCCAGTGTCTGTGGCTCCTGGTTACAAGGATTATCTGCACACAAGTGTGGATGAGACAAAATGATGCAGGTGTACTGCCTTTGTTTGCTGTGATTTCATTTGTTTAAGGAACAAAATAGAAATGATTAAACCAACCTAGACTGCATCCCCACAGGGCCAATTTCAGTGAATTTGTCCTAAGCTTTAACACAAATAACAAAATAAAAGTGTAATCTATTCCCGTGATGTTTATTACTTACTAATACAATCCCAAGTGAAATAAAAGGCCTTGGCATTTCTCACATTGAGATTTTTGAAAGTTGCTACATACTCAATTAAGAGATAAGGACCCGAGGAGGATCAATCTGATGTTCTTTACCCAAAAAGCTTTGTTTTCTTCTTCTCATCTTTGTTAAAAAAAAAAAAACCTCTGATTCTATTTTATAATGGGCTTGACAGAAATCTACAATATAAGCTGAAAGAGAATAATTGCATTATTCTTTAAATGAGCCCATTGTAAAGGCAAGGAAGGGACATTATAAATCTTTTATACTGGAATACTTAATAAGTTTTTATAGGTGTGTGTTTATGAAATGCTTCATCGTAATACCATTTTCAGGTTCCCATCAAGGGCTGTGGCAGTAATAGTAATCACAATAATTATAGACGTAGATTGCAACTATCTTCTAATCAGTCAGTGGTTTCTAAGCAACCAGGTTTAACAAAGCTAACAACTGCCACCTCATATATTCCTGTAAAAGAAAAAGTCTCTAAATTTAATCATTATGAAACTACTGTCATAAACCCCCTGACCTTTATTTGATTCCTTATTTATCCCCAATTGCTTCAGCTTAATCTAGCTCTTCAATATATGATGAGGACTACTTGAGTTTTTATGTCAAATGCTTTCTTCTTGATGCAATACCATTTTCTTTTTACCAAAAATCATAGATGGGACCAGCTCATAATGGACTCATAAAAACATTGTTTGTAACCTTTGTGCTTTTATTGGGAGTTAAAGTGTGCATAATCAGCTGTCATAGCATAGGTTTCTTATCAGGCAAGTTGACTTTGAGCCATTGGGAACTCTTTGATCGTGATGAATTGTCATGCTGTACCCTGTCTCTTTACTGGGGATGCCTGGGCACCACCAGAGGCGACAGGGCAAATTCCAAAACTCAGGTCCATAGTCCTGTCTTCCTTCCCAATTTGGGAAGGGTGAACAGTAGAGTCTGGGACTAAGATGATCCTTGTTTGTTCACACTGGTTTATTTGATGGCAGATGTAAATGCATGCACTTTATTTGGTGTGAACCAGGGATTATATATCTTTTTGCAGGAAGGAATACCCAAGAAGGGAAGTTCATTGGCTGACAGCTTAGGATTATCAACACACCTCAGTAGCATAGAGAAGAACTCCAGGTATTATGCCCTCAGTGCCCATGGTCCTCAGTGGAGTGGAGTGGAGTGGTTACAAGTTCCAGATCAGGTACGCAGACAGATAGGGAACGGCTCCACTTCTACCTGTCGCAGATCTCTGCGATTCCTGGAGTATGAGCTCACTCAACCTTGTCAGTTCTTATGCCTGGCTGGCAACACAACCCCATGTACCCTACAATGAATGAAACAAGACAGTTAAACGCAAACACAAAAAGGATACCATTCTTTGAAATACCAGTGAGAAAAAGGGTTAGCAGATTGCTGACCAAATACTTTCAATTCCTGAAGATCAGGAATCAGAATAATTAAACCTAAAACTTACCAGCACATTCTTTAACAATAGCTGTCTGACCTCCAGTTTTATAAGTTTATGTCATTTCCCGATTTTCATGAGAAGAACATCATTTGATTGTGACGAAAGTCTGAAATCTCAACAAGATGAGGTCTTTAATATGTTTTTTGCCAATAGATGTGAAACACTAAGACATCCTATGGTTTATCTAAGATCAACATGGCAAAAAATGCACCAGGCCCATTCCTCTTCAGAAAATAATACACACATGTAATTGTTGTGTAGGTTGTTGGACAGGATGAGGGCAGAGATGGTGCAATGTGTGCTCTGTGGATTCACTAGACAGTGTTCATTTTGATATTCAGTACATTAATATACTGATGCTTGGTCTGAGGTCCCACATTTCCATTTAGAAGACATTTGCTTCTGCCAGTTCTGTGCCTGTAAGAGCCCTTCCTTAGGGCTACAGGAAGTCTATTTGGTCTTGTATTAGACAGTGTCGATGAAATCTTTCTCTGTTTAGTTAATTTGAACAAGACTGCAGGGACCTTGCTCCTTATTACAAGGCTCAGTCACCGGGAAACTATGTCTGCCTGATTGTGCTCTGCTGGTCATGGTCTATTTAAGGAATAGTGACATTTGTTCAAAAGAAAAGCAGTCCCATGGACCACTCTTCTCTCTGCCAATACAACTGCATGTACTCTTGGGAAGTCATACTGTGCCATTTATGTTCTTTCTATTGTTGAATGTGAACTATCTCAAGTATGTTTGAATGGGGGCAGAAAATCAGGAATGTCTCATAGATGTGGAACATAAATAAATCCATTAGAACTGTGCATAAGAACCAAATATCAGTGTTCAAATGTAGAGTCGTAAACTTGTAGTGCTCAGAACTCTTATACAAGAGATCTCTCCTGATCTACAATGGCCGGGAAGAATTCCAATGAGTTAGTTATATCTCAACTAAGTCTCCAGATGGGAATGACTCCTTGTGTAAAATTGAGTTTTGATGGAGGTTTGGAAATGAGTTTTGATGGAGGTTTGGAAACTGAAGCCCATGATGCCCTGTGACACTACACATGGACCTCTGGCCTTCCCACAGGTACAAGAGAGGGAAGAGTTCCACAGTAAGGTTCCACCTGATACAAATCTTGTTGACTTCAAGAGCTGTGATGGCTTACACATGGTATTGTACTGCAAGCTAAGTTTTGTGTCTTGATCTCATTTGACTCAGATGAAAAATTAAGTTATATAGATGTCCTGTGTAGTTTAAATGTGTAGACAACCACCACAGAGGAAAGGGGGTTGAAGATGACCATTATCAAGATCCCAATGTGTCATCAGACACTTAGAAATATCTGAGGGTGGCTTTGAACTTTCTGTAAAGTAGTGTGATTGGTACATTTTTCTATGCTGTTGGGGTCCCAAATCCCATCTTCTCAGTCTCCATCTTGTCCTTTGGGCCATCATCTATTAACTAACACTCTTTTTTTTCTTCCACTATCTTGCTTCCAGAATTGACTCGGAACTTTCCGGACCTTTTACAATGAGGACACCTCTTTCAGGACATTTTACAATGGGGACATTCTATTTACATTAATGTGTACCCAAGGGATGATACCGGTTTGGCCCATGTACCTGGGCAAGTACCATTTGTGGTTTTCTACTTTCTAAGCCCTCTGTTTCCCAAGAGTAAATGAGACTTGAACAGAATTGTGTGTCTTGTCTCCTTCCTTTGACTCTCCTGATCCCAATGTGTAGTTGTTCCTCCCTTCCCTTGAGAACCCTGTTGCTAAAGTCCTGCAGGTCCGGACACAATGTGTCATTTATAGAAAACACTTTTTGTATTTCAACAAAAGTCTGTGATCATTCAATGGTCCTTTACAGATTTCACATGTTCTTGGACTCTGTTGTCTGGCAGTAGAGTGTAATGTTACAGTTACATGTGGTTTTTCTTGGACACAGAGGGGTGGAGAGGAGGTATGCAATGTGGAGTTGTCAGAAGGTAGACCACGAAGGGGTAAAATCTGGAGCTTATAATAAATAAAAATAAATGAATATATTTTTTTTAAAAACTGAAAAAGTGTTATTTCTCTTGTGTTTCAGATTTGCTTTTCTTTCTAAGGAGAGTATGTTTGTTACCTTTCTGGACAGACAGAATTAGACAGGAGTTATAAGGTCGAAATCAAAGATGGCTATTGCCGGGCAGCGGTGGGTGGTACATGCCTTTAATCCCAGCACTTGGGAGGCAGAGGAAGGTGAATTTCTGAGTTCGAGGCCAGCCTGTTCTGCAGAGTGAGTTCCAAGTCAGCCATGGCTACACAGAGAAACCCTGTCTTAAACAAACAAACAAACAAACAAACAAAGAAATACAAACAAAAAAACCCAAAGATGGCTATTATACCTGCATGAGTTCAGAACACCAGCAAATCGAGGACAGAGTGAAGAAGTGGGCTATGGAGCCAGCTGAGAGGTACAGTCTCATGACTGGATGCCTAAGAGTTTCAGGCTTGCCTGTGCCTCACTCAGTCTTCACTCACCTCACAAGATGAGGACTTGCTCTTGGTCTTCGAGAGTAGAGCGTTGATCACCGTTACCACTAGGTGGCGTAGTGCTGAGAGCTCAGGACTAATTCAGTGATGTGGTTCGATGGCTTGTTACCCTGCAAGTTGGGTGTGGTGCCAGAGAAGGAAGAGTGGGTGGGCATAATCATGACTGACAGCTTCTCAGCGCCATGCTCTAAGTACAGCTTTGGGTAAGTGGGTCCATCTTGCTGAGCTTTTGCTTCCTTATCTGACAGTGATGATAAGAATCCAGATCTCACATTGATACTGTTTAAGTGAGATGCTGAGCCCGCTGCCTAGCAGATGACAAGAGATCACTATTATTGCGTATTTCAGTATAGATCAAGGGCCTTTACGGGGCCCTGTGGCTACGACGGGATAGTATGTACTTATGTAACAACAATAACGATTGTGTTAGCAGCAATAATAGTAAGTGAAAGAATCACTGATAGATTTTTCCTGTCTTTACTTTCAGTTCAGTCCAAGTTTAGGAATGCAGAGGATGGAGCCTGGAGGCTGCTGTAGGTCGTTCAGATTCACAGCTGCTTAGCTGGCCCCTCTTGAGAAACAGTGAAGCCACTTTTGGCTACTTAGTGTCCAAGACATGCATTGGTAGGATAGCCTCTGCCAGTCACTTGCAGGGTGGTGGCGGCCTTGGGTTGAACCAGTGTCCCTTGCACTGCAGCTAAAGCCTTTTCTTAGGATTGAATCGGGAAGAACTTAAGGGGATTTGATCAAGAAGTGAATTTTATGAGATGTGCAGCAAATCCCTACTGTGACATGTGGCTTTGTTTTATACACCTTCTTTATAAATACTATTGGAAATGTCCAAGTCATTTCTTCTACATTAGGTCACGCAGCATGGTAATCCATTTTGTTGTCTTCCTTTCTGGTGTTAAAATTCCACGTAAAGAAGAAACTAGATCCTATGACATCTGTACTCCTAAAATTGATCTGTGTGGGCTGGAGTTTTGTTTTGTTATTTTTTTGTTAATTTTTTCACTTTTTGAGCTTGTTTTGTTTGCAAGGGGATTATGTATCCTACAGGACTGTGACTGTAGCTATTCTGAATTTGGGAGAGAGAAGCATGTTCAAATATGTGGCTCTGTCAGTAAACTTTTTCATAACCAAAATTAAAAAACTATGTACAAATTACAGAAGCTGGATAGAAACTCCTGTGACATGTAGAAATATGGATAGGAGCAGACGGAGCAGGGGATAATAGGGGTGTGTGCGGAGTGCTTATAGCAGCTGGCCTGCCCTTTGCCACCCCTTACTCCTCCCAATATCCCCAGCCCCCTTCACCCGAACACCTAACCTGTGCTTGTGCTAAGACTCCCACTTTGCAACCAACTTAACAGACAGGGCATTTACACAGGCAAGTTGGTCTTGCTAACCCCCAGTGGCCAGCCCCATGCAGCAGCAGTCTTTCTTTGGTTCCCATGGTTAGCTGCTGCCAGGCTGCTCATACTCCAATGTCATTCACCCTCTGTGGGTAGCCTACAGAGAGCTGGCTGCCACTCCCACTTCCCCTTACATCCTTAAAATGATAACACAAAAGACTTGTAATAGCCAAATTTATTAGGAGAAATCTCCAACCACAAAGTGCCCATGCAAAAAAATCCAAAACACAAAGCATAAAAATACAACCTGCAGACCTAGATCTGGCAAATGTACCTATATTACTTTATTTCCCATCTATGAAATCTCTAGTTATGTATGGCCCCTAGGGCCTGTGGTTCAGTTCCATCTTCCTCTTCCTCCATCTTTTGTTCTCCATTCCCTCTCTCTTCTCCATCTCTCTTTCCCCTCTCTAAAACTTTCAGCTCTGCCTTGCCTTCCCCAGGCCAATACACGCTCTAGCCTTATCTGAACAATTGATTTCACCTGACTGCACCTGNGTTTAGGGACTCTTGAGGGAGCAGAATACACAAACAACAATGCACAACATTTTCCCCCTTTTGTCCAATTAAAAGGCTCTTTTCACTGAGATATAAATTGAGCCCAACTATTACCACTCTGTAATTTATGAAGTATAAGATACACTTATCACCCAGCCCATCAATTTGGTCAAGTAAAACACTCTATCATCCATTCTAATTTTAAAAGGCTTATAATTTTACACCTGGTAGGTCCTGGTTTCAGATTTTATACCATCTGAGAACCTCGTTATCAAAACTATCGTCTTTTACAATGCCAAAGAGCTGGGGTTGTCTATGAGACTACAACTAGTCTTTAACCCCGTCAGAATCCCGAGAGCAACATAAAATTTACCTGAAAACATAGGAAGCACTAACACAGCTTCCAAAACAGAAATAAATTGTAGTGACAGTTGTCTGCCTACACAGTGCCCTGTTTCTCATCATGTTGGAGCACCACTCTGTGGCTGTTTGGCCCAGGGTCATCTGGCAGATCTTTATCATGCAGAATTTTGAAGGGCTGATTACCCTGTATTGGCAGAGGTATCAGTAGATGGACTATTGTGCATTGTGTGTTCTTTTTCCGGATAGTATTTCTGTCCGAAGATGAATAGGCAATTTCTGCCCAATGACTACCTAGCCACAATGCACAACCTCACCTGGAGGTGTAGATGCTCAGTTCAACAACACATGATTAAATCTTGTTAAATGTCACAATCTGTGGATTTGTGTGTATGTGTGTGTGTGTGTGTGTGTGTGTGTTTAGAAACTATGTATCTGTGTAAAGCAATCTGGAATGTTGTCCTTTAAATGCTCTGGGCCATTTCTAATTAGAATATCTTGAAAACATCCTTACAATTAAGTCACAACATTGAGTTTTTTATATGGCCCTTAATACATATGCTTAATCATGTAAAGACAGTTTGTAATGGCAGTTATAGAGGAATGGGTCTAAGCATTGTATTTTTAAATTTTTGTACCTATATTAGAAATTCATACCAATTAAAACCTTTATTCTCTACAAATGTAAGAAATTAAAACTTCAGTTTTGTTACCACATAGAGATTTCTACCAAGTGAGATTTATGGTTATACAATCCTCCCTGTTCAAATTATGGCCATATCTAAATTCCCCAGAAAGAAAACTAGAACAACCACCTCCAGCCCCTAAACCCAGGAACTGGGATGACAACTCTTGATAACTTCTTCCTGCTGAATATGGGAGTTGAGAAATCTTTAAAGGAGGGAAGGGTAGGAAAAATGGGAGAGTTGGGTAGGCTATAAGAAGGCCATGCCAATAATTGTTCTCGTCTCTGATGTCTAAGTTCTGATTGTATCCATCTGACAGGTTTAATAAGGCAAGATGACCTGGACTCCATGGCATTGGGAGTTCTAGAAGGCCAGTTTAGCATGTCTCAGGATGAATCTCACCAAAGCTGTATCATCTGCAGTCTACAAATCTCAAAATCAAATGTAAGTACTCAAGAGGTTAATGACAATTTGCCAGAAGCACTTTCCTACGGACCCATCGAAATGTGTGGAATATAATGCAGTGTAAGATCTCTGTATAGTGATCTGTTTGACAGATCAGATGTCAAATAGGCTAGCATGCACTTGGCATCCAACTCTCACATGATAGAAAATAGTAATATTAATATACTTACGATATTAATATGAAAACTTTAAATAGTTACAAAATAAAATCTGCTTGTAGAATAAAACAACTAAATGCTCTCCATGTAAAATAAAAAAGATAAACTTTCTCCATTAATATTTTTAATCATATATCCACTTTCCACCCTACTTTTATAATGTACATATTCTAAATCGCAATATTTTGGAAAAATTAAGCCACACCCCCATTTTCTCATCTGTTGTTTCTCTTCTATTAACATGTTTTTTTTTCAGATATTTTTTTATTAGCTATTTTCTTTATTTACATTTCAAATGTTATCCCCTTTCCTGGTTTCCCCTCTGAAAAACCCCCATCCCCTCTCTGCTTCCCCTGCTCCTGCTTCCTGGTCCTGGCATTCCCCTACACTTGGGCATAGAGCCTTCATAGGACCAAAGGCCTCTCCTTCCATTGATGACCAACTAGGCCATCCTCTGCTACATATGCAGCTGGAGCCATGTGGGATACTGGTTAGTTCGTATTGTTGTTCCTCCTATAGGGCTGCAAACCCCTTCAGCTCCTTGGGTCCTTTCTCTAGCTCCTCAATTGGGGACCCCGTGATCAGTCCAGTGGTAGGCTGTGAACATCCACCTCTGTATTTGTCAGGCACTGGCACAGTCTCTCAGGAGACAGGCTTCTGTCAGCAAGCACTTGTTGACATCCGCAAAAGTGTCTGGGTTTGGTGATTGTGTATGGCATGGATCCCCAGGTGGGGCAGTTTCTGCTCCACACTTTGTCTCTGTAACTCGGTCCATAGGTATTTTGATCCCCCTTCCTAGAAGCACTGAAGCATCCACACTTTTGTCTTTTTTCCTTCTTGAGCTTCATGTGGTCTGTGAATTGTATCTTGAATATTCTGAGCTTCTGGGCTAATATCCATTTATCAGTGAGTGCATATCATATGTGTTCTTTTATGATTGGGTTACCTCACTCAGGCCATTAACATGTTTAATAGTTAAGGCAAAATTCCTTGGAAAGTAACTTTCAAGGGTTGCAGAGATAACTTGGAGATTAAGACTGTGTACTGCTCCTGCAAAAGACCTGAGTTCATCAATTCACAACCCTTGTCTGCTGGCTAACAACTGCCTATAACTCTAGCTCCAGGGAATCTAATGCTTTCCTTCTTCTGTCTTCTCCTGGTAACTGCATACATGTTCATACATACAAGAAGAAACTCAAACATATATACACAATTAAAAATAAATCTTATTTAAAGGAAAATGGCAGTAAAATGTTTTTAACATATCACATGACTAATAAAACATCATAGGTATGCATCTAATAAGGCTCCTGCATTCAGTTTTTAGTCTTCTGATTCATATAGTGTTATGATATAAAAGAATCTGAACATTCATTATTTGAAAATCTCTTGATTGAGTGTGCATCTAATATGGTTTCAAATGCTTGCATAGACCTTAAAAGAAGATAGCATTAAGGAAGCTACATTCTAGCAGTAGTGACACTTTTCTAAGGCAGTGTGTGTAGATTCTTTCCTACTAAATCCTTCCCAAGCCTAATGTCTCAACTGAGAAAAGCTAATGTATAAAGAGACCTAAAAACTAATCCAAGGTTACATGATTAGCAAGAGGAGGACCTGAAATTCCTGAATATGATATGATTCCAGTTATAGCATGTTGGCTGACAAAATAGTTTACAAGACCCTGAAAATTTCAGGGATATTCATCCAAAATGTATTTCTTAGCTGGGCCCACAATTTGTTTATTTTCTTGACAGAACAGTGAAAGCAGTTTATGGAGGTAACCCAATTAGATTTATTTTTCTTCTTGATACAGAAATCTTGTACTAGACAAATATTTTGCTGACATACTCCCCACTTTTAACTTATAAGAAAGGAAGGCTCAGAAGGAGAAGGAGAAGGAAGGAAGGAAAGAAGGGAGGGAGGGAGGATGTGCTGTCATTTCTTTCTATGATCTTCCACCTCTGTGGGTCTTTCCTTTCTGGGAGGTCATCAGCCACTTTCCCACAGGGGTGAAGGGAGCAGATATTGTTGTAATTTGTATTTAATTAACTTTTAAAGTTCTTAATAAAGCCAGGGCAGCCCTTCCCCTAATAATGGAGACTGAGTCCTATTGATTTATTTAAACAACTTTAGCACAATTACTGGACAATTATCTCTAATCTATTTTTCTATATCCTAGACTGCACTCTCCAAGTTGCTGTTTGAATCTTGTCTGGGTTATTTCTGCTCTGTCACTCTGTCTTCAGGGGGCACTTCTCTTGGCCATGTGCTCATCTCCCATCGCCTCTCATGGTGGCCTCATCTTCTCTCAGTCTTCCTTTTCTTCCTCTCTCTCCTTGTGATCCCTACCTGCAACCCCAAGTCTGGTAACCAAAGCCCTGCCTAACTCTATTCTCCCTTGTAACTGGCTGTAGCCACTTTTGTTTAATTAATAACTTTAATTTGGGAGCAAGTTTTGCACAACAAAGGCCAGTGTACATGAAAATTCACTAATTTGGGAGCAACCAGATCTTGGGTTTTTATTTAGCATTTGTGCACACAGCACTAGGCAAACCTCCAACAGCAGAGACAGGGGACAGAGTTTGAACAGCTGTGAGTATGACAGAATGACTTCCAGGATCTGTTTCAGTGAGACAGCTCTACTTTATTAATGGTGAACAAGAACTACATTAAACTTGGGGAGTGATAGGGGTTTCCAGAGTTGGTGTACATTATTGGCTGGCACTAATGGCTGGAAATGCTTCATTCACATGAAGAGGAATGTCAAGAACCTGCCCCTTCTAGGCAGGTTCTTATAGGGAGAGAGGAAGTTGAACTTGTAACTTGACTACATAACTGTTTTCAGAGGTACGGACGTAAATTTTGCATATAAATTCCATGTTGTAGTTTTTTAATGGCTGAGTAATACTCCATTGTGTAAATGTACCACGTTTTCTTTATCCATTCTTAAGTGGAGAGATATCTAGATTGTTCCAGTTTCTGGTTATTATGAATAAAGTCACAATTAACTTAATTGAACAAGTGTCCTTGTGGTAAGATGATGTGTTCTTTGGGTGTATGCCTGAGAAGGCTATAGATTGATTCACAATCTTAACACAATCTGCCTTGTTGGTTTTCATAGTGGCTGTACAAGTTTAAATTTCCTTATTCAACAGCCTTGAAAGAATGAGTTGTTACTTGTGTTATTGAAATTAGCCATTCTGACAAGTGTAAGATGGACTCTCACAGTAGTTTTTATTTACATTTCCCTGATGGCTAAGAATACTGAACATTACATAAATATTTTTCAGCAATTTGAGAATTGGAGAATTCTTTGTTTAGATGTGTACCCCCAATTTTAAAATTGGATTATTTAGTTTTTCAATATCTTGAGTTCATTATTATTTTGAACATTAGACCTCTATTAGATGAGGAATTGGTAAAAATCTTTTGCTATTCTATAAGCTGTCTCTGTACCCAATAAACAGTTGTCCATTGCCTTACAAAATATTTCCTGCTTTGTGGAGTCCCATTTACTAACTTTTGATCTTAGTGATTGTGCTGTTAGTGTTGATGTTTAGGAAGTTGTCTCCTGTACCAATATGTTCAAGGCTTTTTCCTATTTTCTCTTCTATCAGTATACCTGATTTGATTTTGAAATCTATGACTTGGACTTGCGTTTTGTACAAGGTGATAAGTAGGAATCTATTTGCATTCTTCTACATGCCATCGAGTTTAACAAGCACCATTTTTTAAAGATGCTTTCTTGGCATGATGGGGCATCTTTTAGGTATATGGCCAAGAGTAGTAAAACTGGTTCTTCAGGTAGATCTATTTCCAATTTTCTCAATAAACTCCAGATTGATTTTCAGAGTGTACTGGCTGGTTTTGTGTGTCAACTTGACACAAGCTTGAGTTATCACAGAGAAAGGAGCTTCAGTTGAGGAAATGTCTCCATGAGATGCAGCTGTAAAGCATTTTCTCAATTAGTGATCAAGGGGGAGGGCCCCTTGTGGGTGGGACCATCCCTGGGCTGGTAGTCTTGAGTGTATAAGAGAGCAGGCTGAGAAAGCCAGGGGAGGCAAGTCAGTAAAGAACATCCCTCCATGGCTTCTGCATCAGCTCCTGCTTTCTGACCTGCTTGAGTTCTAGTCCTGCATCCTTTGGTGATCAACAGCAGTATGGACATGTAAGCTGAATAAACCCTTTCCTCCCCAACTTGCTTCTTGGTCATGATGTTTGTGCAGGAATAGAAACCCTGACTAAGACACAGAGTGTTTATACAAGTTTGCAATCCCACCAGCAATGGAGGAGTGTTCCTCCTTTTCTATGTTCCCACCAACATGTGCTGTCACCTGAGATTTTAATCTTAGCCATCCTGATGGGTATAAGGTAAAGTCTCCGGGTCATTTTGATTTGCATTTCCCTGATGACAGCAGACTTTCAACATTTCTTTAAGTGCTTCTCTGCCATTCGATATCCCTCTTGTGAATTCTCTGTTTAGTTCTATACTCCATTTTTTGATTGGCTTGTTTGGCTTTTTAGAAGTAAGCTTCTTGATTTCTTTATACACTTTGGATATGAGCCCTCTATCGCATGTGGAGTTAGTGAAATTTTGGTCCTAATCTGTAGGTTGCAGATTTGTCCTATTGCTTATGTCCTTTGCCTTACAGAAGGCATTTGCTCCAGTATGTTCATAGAGGCCTTATTTATGGTAGCCAGAAACTGGAAACCAACCAGATGTCCACAAGGGAAGAATCAATTCAGAAAATGTGGTTCACTTACATAATGGAATACTACTCAGCTATTAAGAATGAAGACAACAATTGTTTTGTAGGCAAGTGGATAAAATTAAAAAATATCATCCTGAGTGAGGTAACTCAGACCCAAAAGGACATGCATGATATATACTCACTAATAAGTGGAATTAGCCAAAAAAGAGGACAGGATATCCAGGAAACAATCTACATAACTAAAGAAGGTTAATGAGGCCTAAGGACTCAAGTGAAGATGCCTCAATCCCACTTGGGAAGGAGAAGAAACTATTCATGGGAACATCAGAGGGAGGGAGGGACCTGGGTGGAAAAGGGGACAGTGAGAGGAAAAGGGGAACATGATAAGATATTGGGGGTGAACTGGAGTTAAGTCCTGAGGGCCAGCAGAATGAATGGAAACAAGCAACCTCAGGAGGTAGGAGGTAGGGGGACCCTCTAGAATGTACCACAGACCTGGGAGGTGAAAGACTTTCAGAACTCAAAGGGAGGGACCTTAAATAAAATGCTCTACAGTGGTTAGAGGGAACTCCTAGAGTCCACCTCCAGTAGAAAAACAGGACATCAAGTGAGGGGTGGGTTTGCCATCCCATAGTCAAAAACTCTGATCCAGAATTGTTCCTATCTAAAGGAAATTCAGGGACAAAAATGGAGAAGAGACTGAGGGAAAGAAGGTCCAGTGACTGACCTAAATTGGGCTCCATCTCTAGGGGAGGTTCCAAGGACTGACACTATTACTAATGCTATGGTGTGCTTATAGACAGGAGTTTAGCATGACTGCCCTCTAAGAGCCCTAACAAGCAGCAGACCTAGAAAAATGTAGATATTTACACCCAACCGATGGACAAAAGCTGGGGACCTCTGTGGTTGAATTAGGGAAAGGCTAAAAGATGTTGTGGAGGAGGGAGACCCCATAAGACCAACAGTCTCAACTAATCTGAACCCCCATGAGATCTCTGAGACACTGAGCCACCAATAAGGCAATGTGTACTAGCTGACATGTATACTTCAGAAGACTGCCTGGTCTGGCCACAGTAAGAGAAGATGCATCTAACCCTGGAGAGGTTTGAGGTACCAAGGAGTATGGAGGCCTGGTGGGATCAAGGTGAGGTGACATCCTCTTGAAGATGATGGAGGAGGAATGGAATGAGAACCTGTCAGAGGGCAGACTGACCAGGAGGAAAATAATGACTGCACTGTAAAAAAAAAAATAAAGATAATTCAAAACATAAATAAATAAATAAATAAATAAATAAATAAATAAATAAATAAATACAGATGCTTTCTTTTTCCATGTATTTTTCTGGGTTCTTTGTCAAAAATCAGGTGTCCATAGTTGTGTGAATTTATGTCTGATTCTTGGTCTGTTTTTCTTTCAATACCATCTATTTTATTTTATATTTTATTTTGTACATGTATAAGGTTCTATGGTATAATTTGAAATCAGGGATGGCGATACCTCTAACATTTCTTTTATTGTTCAGGATTCTGTAAGCTATCCTGAGATTTTGATGCGTCTATATGAAATTGAGTATTGTTCTTTCAAAATCTGTAAAGAATTATGTTGATTTTTTTTGATGAGGATTGCATTGAATTTGTATATTAATTTTTTAGAATGGTTATTTTTATTATGTTAATCCTATGAATCCATAAGTGTGGGAGATCTTTCCATATACTAATATCTTCTTCAATTTGTTTCTTCAAAAATGTCAAGTTTTTATTATACAAGTCTTTTATGTGCTTGGTTAGATTTACTCCAAGGTATTTTATATTATTGGAGGCTATTATGACGGGTGTTATTTGCTTGATTCTTTTCTCAGCACATTTGTCACTTATATATAGGTGGAAAACTGAAAGTAATTACTAGCTGCAGGAGTTGTTTGGTGAAATTATTAGGGTTCTTAGGTATTTTATCATATCATCTGCAAAAATCAATACTTTGACTTTTGTCTTTCCAAATTGTATTCTTTGATATCTTCAGTTTTCTTATTGTTCTAGCTAGAACTTCAAGTACTTTATTGAATAGATATGGAAAGAGCAGACAACCTTGTTTCATTCATGCCTTTAGTGAAATTGCTTTGAGTTTTTCTCCGTTTAATTTGAGGTTGGCTATAGGTTTGCTGTAAATTACCTTCATTATGTGTAGGTGTGTCCTTACAACCCTGACTTCCCCAGGACTTTTATCATGAAGAGGTTTGGCTCTTTTAGAATCTAATGCGATAATTATTTTTTTTTATTCTGTACATTTATATGATGAATTACATTAACTGATTCATGTATGTTGAAACAATTTTACAACTCTGAGATGAAGCCTACTTGATCATGGTGAATGATATTTTTATGTGTTCTTAATTCGCAAGTATTTTATTGAGCATTTTTGTATGTATATTCATAAGGGAAATTGGTTTGTAATTATTCTCTATTGAGTCTTTATGTGGATTGAGTATCAGGTTAATTGTGGCCTCATAAAATGAACTGTAAAATGTTCCTTCTGTTTCTATTTTGTAGAATAATTTGAGGAATGGTAATATTACCTCTTCTGTAAAATTCTGATAGAATTTGGTGCTAAATCCATCTAATTCTGAGGGTTTTTTTTTCCTTTTGGTTGTTGTTGCTGTAGGAATTTAAATGACTGCTTCTATTTTCCTAGATATTGTAGTTAAAGAGGTTGTTCACTAGATGTTGATTTAACTCTGGTAAATGGTACCTAGAAGATATTTATCCATTTCTCTTACATTTTCCAATGTGGAGTAGTCCAGGTTTTTTAAGTATGTCCTTATGATTGTTCGGATTTTCTCAGTGTCTGTTGTTATCACCTCTCTTTTTGTTTCTGATTTTATTTTTCTCTGATTTTATTAATATGTATGTTGTCTTTTAGTTATTTTGGATATGATTGGTCTATCTTGTTGATTTTCTCAAAGAATCAACTGTTTGTTTCATTGATCCTTTATATTGTTCTCTTTGTTTCTATATTATTGATTTTAGCCCTCAACTTGATAATTTCTTGCTGCCTACTCCCCTTGGGAGTGCTTATTTCTTTATCTTGTAGAGCTTTCAGGTATGCTGTTAAGTTGCTAGTATGAGATCCCCCAATTTCTTTATGAAGGCATTTGCTATGAAATTTTCCCTTAACACTGCTTTCATGTGTTCTATAAGTTTGGCTATGTTGCATATTCATCTTCATTAAATTCTAGAAACTCTTTAATGTAATTTATTTCTATCTTGATGCCTTTCTCATTAGAGAGTTGTTCAGTTTCCAATATAATTTGTAATCTTGGTCTTGTTATTGCAATCCACCTTTAATTACTGGTAGTCTGATATATTGCAGGTGGTTATTTTAGTTTTCTTATATCTATCAATACTTGATTTGTGCTTGTTGCACATTTTGAAGAAAGTTCTGTGAAGTGCCGAGAAGAAGGTATATTTTGTGTGTGTGTGTGTGTGTGTGTGTGTGTGTGTGTGTGTGTGTGTGTGTGTGTGTGTTTGGGTAGAATGCTCTGTAAATGTCTGTAAGCTTCATTTGATTTATAACCTCAGTTTGCTCCAGCATTTCTCTGGAGTTTTTGTCTAGATGACCTGTCCATTGATAAGAGTAGTATATTGAAGCCTCCCACTATCACTGTGTGGGTGCCAGTATGTTATTTAATCTGTAGTAGTGTTTCTTTCACAAAGATGAGTGTCCTTTTGTTTGAGGCATAGATGCTAAGAATTGGGATGTAGGGCTGGTGAGATGGCTCAGTGGGTAAGAGTACCCGACTGCTCTTCCGAAGGTCCGGAGTTCAAATCCCAGCAACCACATGGTGGCTCATAACCATCCGTAACAAGATCTGACACCCTCTTCTGGAGTGTCTGAGGACAGCTACAGTGTACTTACATATAATAAATAAATAAATCTTTAAAAAAAAAAAAAAGAATTGGAATGTAATCTTGGAAGATTTTTCCTTTGATTAATATCTAGTGTCTTTCTCCATCTCTTTTCATTAATTGTGGTTTGAAAGTGATTTTGCTGGACATTAAAATGGCTACATTACTTTGATTATTAGGTCTGTCTGCTTGAAATGTTTCTTCCTAATTCTTTACTCTGAGGTAATGTCTATCCTTGATGTTCACATGTTTTCCTTGTATGCAGCAAAGTAATGGGTCCTGGATTTGTATCCATTATGTTAATCTGTGTCTTTTATAAAGGAACTGAGAACATTGATATTGAAATGTCAATTAACAATGATTGTTAATTCCTGTTATTTTAGTGTTGTTGGTGGTGGTGGTAGTTTGTACGTGTGTGTGTTTGCGTGTGTATAAGGGAGAGAGGCAAAGAGGGATGGTGAAGGGAGGGGCAGGGAGGAAGGGAGGAAGAAAGGGGAAAAGAGAGATAGAGAGAGGGAGAATTTTCCTTCTAGCACTTTTAGTAGGACTGAATTTATTGATAGATATTTTTAAGTTTGACTTTATTCTGAAATATCTTGTTTTCTCCATTTATGGTGACTGAAAGTTTTGCTAGTTATAGTGATATGGGCTGTGGTCCCTTAGAGTCTGCAAACACATCTGTGGAAGATCTTTTAACTTTTAGTGTTTCTATTGAAAAGCCAGATGCAATTCTAATAGGTCTACCTTTATATGTTCATTGGTCTATTTACTTTGTATTTTTAAATATTCTTTCTTTGTTTTATATGTTTAGTGTTTTAATTATTACATAACAAACAGATTTTTTTTTTTTTTGGTCCACGGTATTTGGTATTCTGTAAACCTCTGCTACCTTTAAAGGCATCTCCTTCACGTTAGTAAAATTCTCTTCTATTATATTATTAAAAATATTTTCTAGGCCTTGAGATGGTATTTCTCTTTCTCTATTCTTATTATTCTTAGGCTTAGTCTTTTCCTAGTGTCCAACATTTCTGGGATGTTTTCTGTCAGGAATCTTTTAGATTTAACATTTTTTCCAACAAATGTGTCCGCATCTTCAGTGGTTGAGATTGTCTCATCTGTCTCTGTCTTCAGTTGGTGAAGCTTGCCTCTTTTATTTATTTATTTAGTTATTTATTTATTTATTATATGTAAGTACACTGTAGCTGTCTTCAGATACTCCAGAAGAGGGCGTCAGATCTTGTTACGGATGGTTATGAGCCACCATGTGATTGCTGGGATTTGAACTCCAGACCTTCAGGAGAGCAGTCGGGTGCTCTTACCCACTGAGCCATTTCACCAGCCCGAAGCTTGCCTCTGAAGTTTCTGTTTGTATGCCTAAATTTTTCATTTCCTAGAATCCCCCAGTTTTTGTTTTCTTTATCACTTCTGTTTATACCTTTCATGACTTGGACAGTTTTCTTTTCTTCAACTGTTTGTTTCTTTTTCTTTGCTCTATTTATGGGATTTATTCATTTCTTCCAATTGTTTGTGTTTTCTAAACAGGATTTATTCCTTTTCTGTTCTTCATATAGTTGGTGTGGTAGTTTGAATACGCTTGGCCCGGGGAGTGGCACTATTAGGAGGTCTGGCCTTACTGGAGGAAGTTTGTCACTGTGGGAATGGGCTTTGAGACTCTCCTTATAGCTGCCTAAGAGACAGTCTTCAGTTTTACTTCACAAAAAGATGTAGAACTCTCAGGTCCTCTAGTGCCATGCCTGCCTGGATACTGTCAAGCTTCCTGCCATGATAATAATGAACTAAACTTCTGAACTTGTAAGATAGCCTCAATTAAATGTTGTCCATGCCCCTGTGCTCCCACAGACAATTCCTTCCCCTCCTGCCTCATCTCTGTAACTCAAGCCCCAATCTAGAGTCAACCAAAGGCAACACATGCCAGAAAACAAGGTAGGCTGAGCTAGGACTTCCCTACTCTCTTTTATCTCAGACCCAATTCTTGCCATTGACCCTAGCACTGCAGCAGAACACCAGGAGCATATGTACATCTTTTGCCCTGTATATACATTCTGTGGATTCTTCAGACAATCTCTACCCAATCTCCCATCCCACTACCTTCAATATGAACAAGCATTCCCCCTTGAACACGGCAGCAGAGCAGACCTATAAAACAGGCAACATACAGCCAACACCCTCTGAAAATAAAGTGAGGAAAGAAAAACCAAGGAACTAAACTCCCAAGTAACCAAGAAAAACTCCGAAATCATCATCATCTAGACCTATAATCACCCTGAACCCAGATGCTAAGATGCCAGCATAAGAAAACAATCAAAACAGCCAGGGCAATATGTTTCTACTAGAGCCTAGCTACCCTACAACAGCAGATCCCAAATATTCGAACACAGTTGAAGCACAAGGAAAAGACCTTAAAACCAATTGTCTTAGTCAAGGTTTTACAGCTGTGAACAGACACCATGACCAAGACAACCCTTATAAAGGATCTGAGACTTAGTCCATTATCATCATTGGTGGGAAGCATGGCAGTATTCAGGCAGGCATGTCACTGCTGGAGCTGAGAGTTCTACAATGAGTCAGGGACAGCCTCTGCTTCTGCTGTTAGGAGTTATACATGAAGATCAACCTACGCAACACTTACATATCTGCAGAGGGCCTCAGTCAGTCCCATGCATGCTGTCTGGTTTGACAGTTCAGTCTCTGTGAGTCTCTATGGGCCCAGGTCAGTTGATTCTGTAAGTTTTCTTGTGGTGTCCTTGATCCCTCTGGCTCCTCCAATTTTTCTTCTCTCTCATCCAAAGAATTCCTTAAACTCTGCCTAATGTCTGGCTCTGCACTGTTTCCATCAGTTGCTGGGTGAAGCTTCTTACAGATGTGTAAAAATAAAAATGTTCTGAGGTATATGTAATGTTCAAATGTTTACATTGAATAATTTCATTATGGTTTGAGTATATTCCATCTCTCAAAATGTATCACTGCTTTTAAATGTTTTATTTTAAGCTTTATTGAGTTTATTCCAGTACACATAGGGTGGGGAGTGCACATTTCCTGTAGCATGGTTATGGGGAGTTAAAAGCATAACTTTTTGGAGTTGGTTCTCTCTTTCTACCTTTACATGGTTCCAAGCATTGAACTTGGGTCATTGTGCTTGCCCAGCAAGTACTTTGCTAGCTGAGCCATCTCAGCAGTCCTTCAAAATTTATCATTTCTTTGGTAATGAAAACACTTATTTCTTTTTCTTTTAGAACTTTGAAATGTAGAATGTATCCTTGTCACCTATAGTCATCATGAAGCAGTTCCCATGGAAGGAGGCTTGCCTGAGAAGCACTCTGGGTTTAGTACTATATTCACAACCTGACTTGACTGCTTCCTGTGAAAAGGGTGGAAAGGATCATCAGATCAAGTACATTGTGTATGTCTAGTCTAACACACATACCCTGGTATTCTACTAGGTTTAATAAAGAGGAAATCAGACTGACCACGAAAGAGCATAAACTTAGCCATGGGGATCCATACAAGCCATCTGTATAACAGCACAGATCACATGCCCATGATGTCAAGCATGCTCAACCTTCATTGTGTACAGCATGTCTGTGTCATCTTTGAGTTGAACCTCCTTGTCACTCTTGCTCATATTCACTTCCAGGTATAAATACTCCCTTTTGTAGTAGAATGGCTTATGTGTATCCATCACACATTTGGTGTCAGAAAACAAAGTATTATCCCCTCCCCTCACTAACACCATAGGTTCTGTGACATGCTAAATTGGGGAGTGGTTGTGCTCACACTAACCCACCACCTTTCATCTTTAAGTATTAGGATACTGCTGCCATTATTCTATACCAGTAGCTCAGCTCTTCAAAGCTACTTAACCCACTGCATCCTTTAATTTTCATTTAATCCAGTGCATGCAGAATGTCCATGGCCTGATCTTTAGAGGCTATGAATATGTCACATTGCATGGCAAGAAGTAATTAAAGTAACTGATGCAATTAAGTTTGAGGGCCAGCTGATCATAGCATTGTTGGGTGACTCATTAGCACAAGGATTTGTAAATGAGGGAAGGGAGATGGAAAGGGAAGTTGGGGAGATTTGTATCCGGATATGCGCAAACAATATTAACTGCTTTTGAGAACAGAGCCATGAGCCATGCAATATGGTAGCCTCTGGAAGCTAGAAATAAAGGACACAGGTTTTTCATAGTTTCCAGAAAGAATGAAACCCTGACTGTATCACAGGCCTAATTCCTGAGAAAATGTCTCATATGGGATTGTATTAAGTGTCCATCAGATAGAGCTAACACAATATTGTTTATGCTACTTTAATAAATATTTTCAAAGAAATAACCTCTGAAGAAAATGCTGTTCTTTTCTGAGAAATGTCTGCAATGTAACTTATGACCTCAATAGTTACTGCTCATCTTTACTTGCACTAAGGAAATGTTACCAGGCTCAGGGAACAAGCATGTCTTCTAAAAAAGTAGAGAATTTAGCAGTGACCTCAAACAGACGCATTTCTTTTACATTTTGAAATTCCCCATCTGTCATGTTTTCTCAAATGATGCCCCAAGAAGAGGCTGTGTTTATCATTCTATAACATGAAAAATCTATGTCAAAGATAGTATCAAGAGACCACATAACTCAAAACGACATTTATTTGCTATGTTATACAGTACCACCTTTCTGTTGCAGTGCTAATACATCTCTAAGTAAGGATTTTAATTTCTGTAGGAGGAAAGTCAACATAGAGCTAACTACTCTGTGGCCCAAGCCATTAGATTAGATTGTTCACTAAGCTTATTATACCCGCAACATTGTAACTCAATTCCCGGGATACATGAAATGTGTATCTTTCTTACTTCTGGCTCTCAGGTTGCAGTCCTCTAGGTCCTGTGATAGTCAAACTTTGTTAAGACACTCACTCCAAGTTCTTTACTTCTCAGCCCTGCTCCCACATCTGCTAGGCCTGGAAGCAAAAAATGCAGTTTTCACTACAGTGAAGCCACCAATCCAATATTCTCTGCATAATTTATATGTGCAGCAGGGGGAAATTACCAGCATAATTCTATCATGTCACTTACACAGTTATATTCAATTTCTCTTCCCTCGGGGCAGACCCATTTTTATTTTTAAACACCATCTTTTTCATGTCTGTCTTTCATTCTATCCGATCACCAGGCTGTGTCCCCAGATCCACAAAGACAATCAGAAAAAGCTCTTCTAAACTGCGCCTTTCTACTCAGTCCTTTTGCTTCTGTAACATCGCAGGTTGCCATTGAACATAGAAGAAAACACGTTGCTCTTAGAGTATATCTTTGTTTCCTGGGAAGATCTGGAAACTATGCAAGCTCTGAACTGTATTCTAAAAGACCGTTTTACTCACACTCATAGTCCACAGCTTTGACTTTAGATGCTGATTTTCAGTATGCAATCACTGTGACTAGTTACCAGGCCAAGTGCAGTTTCAATAAAACCGGATCCACAAGGAACTGATTGCATTGTCTCTGCCTCTTGCAATCTTTTTATTTCAGACTTTCCCCTTTGCCTTTGTTAGGTTTGTACACCAAGAACCTAACCTGCATGCTACTCTGGGACTAAGGGTCGTTTCCAGCATCTCAGCATCTCAGTATTGCTAGCAGACAGCATCTCAGGGGCTATTTTATGTCTCTAAGTTTTTTTTTGTTTTTGTTTTTGTTTTTGTTTTTTTAAAGATTTATTTATTTATTATATGTAAGTACACTGTAGCTGTCTTCAGACACTCCAGAAGAGGGAGTCAGATCTTGTTACNGATGGTTATGAGCCACCATGTGGTTGCTGGGATTTGAACTCCAGACCTTTTGAAGAGCAGTCGGGTACTCTTACCCACTGAGCCATCTCACCAGCCCATGTCTCTAAGTTTTGGCATATTTTCGGCTAGTTCTAAAACATGCTGTATTTTAATATTCCATCCAACAACTTAAAAAATACTCATGAGACTAGAATACAGGGCTTGCAAACTCTATACAACAGTTGTATGGATTAACTATATTCCTGCCTTGTTAAGCTTTTATTTTGAAGCTATTTCCTGGGGTTGATCTTGAAATTCCCATTTTAACCAAAGAGACCTCAAATTTCCAGTCTTTGTCCCCTGACTACCTGAGTAGTGAGGAACATGGGTGTGTGCCATCACACCTGGCTAACAAATTCTTTTATGGTTAGTAACCCAAAGTCAGATTTTCTGGCTTATGAGAAAATAACCCATAAGTACATCTAGATTAGAAAGAATTTCCTTTTAGGTTTCCCAGCTGAAAACCCAGGATTCTTTTTACATCTGGTCTCTTGATCCCTCTGTAAATCAGGAGTTTTACAGGAATCAATGCATATAACTAAAAGTGCTTTGGTTACAAAGAATGAACTTGCTCAGAATTGGAAAAAAAGCCAATTAAAATGACTCAGAGACCCACTTTGTTAACCTTTCTGTCAAGAAAAATGACTGGAGGTCTCTTTTATTACCCCAGAGTCCCTACTCCATGGTGTTTGGGCAAAGTCTCATATAGAACAAATACATATGAAAATGTGATACCTAGAATGGTTGAGAAATTGGAAATAATATACTCCCAGGGTATTTACAATTTAGTGCTTCAGTCATTTCTCTAAATTCTGCCTGTGCAGTTTTAGAAATATTAAAGGTATACTTTAGAACATCTTGTTACCTCTAAAAGAGAGAGAGAGAGAGAGAGAGAGAGAGAGAGAGAGAAGATAAAGTGACTCTCCTAAAAGAACTGTAGGCTTTAAGAATAAACCATGCTCTAAGAAAAACAAGAGTTTTTCTTATACTTTTGAAACCCTTATCATTTTGAAGAAGTTCAACAACTCACTGCTTAGAATGATTTGCTCAGCATAAGACACAGTTATGGTCTACAAAGCAAACATTGCTTGTATATCTTGTATATCTTTGCATCTCTCACATTCCATGATGGTTACACATGGTTACATTAATTTTGAGGGAAAAGCCATCATAACTGTGGTGGGACCTTTACCTGGGCAGGATATCCTGGCCTGCTTAAGACAGAGAAAGCCAGCTGAGAACTGGCATGCATAAACCAGCTTTTCTGGCTGCAGGAGTATCCTGAGCAGTTGCTTAAAGCTCAGGCTGCCCTGTCTTTCATACACTTTGAGCTTTGAAATAAAATAAACCCTTTCTCCCATAAGTTGCTTTTGTCAAAGCATTTTATCACAGCAACAAAGAAAGAAACTAGGCCACTTCCACATATATTTTATCACTTAAACTTGTAAGCTGTGCTTTGAAGAAATCATGTAGCATGACTATATCCTCTTGACAAAAAGCATAGGTTTCATTAACAGTGTTCTTAAGGCTAAAAACTCTGCGCATGCCATGACCATAGTTTGCTAGCAAATTGTCTTCTTCTCTTTCCTCCTCTTCCCCTCCCTCTTTTCCTCTTTTTTCTCTTCCTCTTCTTTTATTTGCCTACTTTTTAATATAAATATTTTGGATATAGAGCCTTTCTGATGAGTAATGAATCTTTGAACCCTAAAATGACCGTCTTCAAAGTGTAGTTAAACATAAAGTTGCTATGCACTGAACAGAAACTCCTTAAATCTGACCCTGTAAGACTCTTTTCAGACATTTGTAGTCATGTATTCCTTCTAGGCGGTGAGCTGTCACATTTAGTCTCTCTTCCTCCAACTAATTTCATATTGGCCAACTTGAAACAACAGAGATTTATGGCATGGAAAATGTTGTAAAATTAAATCAAGAAGATAATTTGGGTACAGAAAAATCTACCAAATATTTTAAGGCTGCCTTTTCAATTTTCTACATTTTTTATAAAATTATGAGTAGATATTTTGTAATATTTGGAATATTTTCAAATTTTCAAATTTTGTAATCTTGCCTATAACTAAAGCAAAATAAAATGAGGTAATCAAAAACTTCCAACATGAAGGGACTCAGAGCTGAAACAATGTACATCTAAAACATTTACAACACTGAAATAAATTTTTCTCACTAATTCCAGATATTTGCATATTATATTAATTTTTAAAATATTCATGAACATTGGAGAGAATGAAAAAACAAATACATTTGCATAGAGCTATGAGCATCTCTGGGACAATATTTTTTAAATTTGCTTAATATTTTAAGTAGTGAATATTATCTGTTTAATCTGAGTTCCCAGATAGCTACCTCCAATTGCATCCTATTTCCTCTTGCCCTGGACAAAAATGCTCCTAATATTTTAGGGAAGTAATCCCTTGTATTTATTTCACTCTCGCTATTTAAAACATTTAAAATATCAAAAATGTTTATGGTCTACTTACAGAATTTTGTGTTCTATGCCAAGCAATACAAACTTGTTACCTTTAAATATATAGTGGGTTGGTGTTTTTGATGTTCCTATATTGGACACATATTTCATGCTGTCTGTGTTATGTAGTGTGCTTCATCTGAGATCCATGCATTACAATAACAACACCTGTTCATTTGTCTGAGTGGCTGTATTATGCAGCACTTTGAATGTATAGAAATGTATACACTGTGTATGATCAAGACATTTGCAAAAATGTATTCTAGTCAATGTCAAAATAACATCCTTTTGAATTTCTCCCTGCACATGTATAATACAGATATATACCTGGCAGCAGAATCTGAAATCTAATAAGCGCTGTAAATGTGTTCCTTCATGAGTAAATGAAACAATTTATACTACAAAGGCATCCTCTAGAATTCCGTAGTAAATTTTGTGAGAAAGGGAGTAAGTACCTGAGGAGTATGAAATGCTGTTTATTGTTTTTACTTTCAGCTCTCCCATTGCTAGGAAAGATAAGCATAAATTATACATTAAAAACCATGGTTGCCTTTCCAGCTCCAGCCAGGAGCCTTCATGACTACTTTGCCATCTTCCCTAGCTGTATTGCAAACTTTTAATCTCTGTGTTTACTTAATGACTATCTAACTTTGTAAATACTGATTAAATTAGAGATTTTATGTAATTGCACTTGGTAACATATATGAGGAATGTATTCTTCTAGCTTAATGTGATTAGGTACCTATTAAGTTGGTTGATAGTGCTTTCTGTTGAAGAACAAACTTAGTATTTATTTTAATCAATCTAGCAAATCAATTCGGTATTGTTTATTTGAATTGTTAAATGTGCATTCCCATACTTGGGACTTTCTAGAAGAGTGTTTTAAATATTAACACTTGGAGTTTTACTTATGGATCATTTTTGTCCTAGATTTGGTTTTGTGGCCTACTATGATATATAATTACTTCATGGTTTGCAAGGATTGTATTAGTTTCTCTTACCTGTCAGCTTCCCATAGAAGTGGATTTATACTTTGCCATTTTCTGAGCTCTTGCCTTTTTTGGATAGTCTATTTGTGTCTTAGTATCAAAAATATGTAGCCTTAATTAGAGTTACCGATGACCCACACCCTCAACCCAATTGTATAACATTGGTTGAGATTTATGTTTACTTGAAAATGAGATATTTTTACAATATTATTGTCTTTCCTGTGAACCTTTTTAAAAATCATGTTTTAATGAACTATTAATCATGTTCAATATCTCAGAGAAATATGTCTGCATTCTTCTGTATCCCATGGGAATGGGAACCTTGGCATAATTACAATTAGGCTCACATAAAAGCATGCATGCATACATAAAAGATACAGTTTCATTCATTATTTCTATATTTATTTACTTGGTGTGCATGGGCACATGTGTGGAAAGGAAAGGGCAGACTGTCGGAGTTGGTTCTTTCAATCCACCATGTGGGTCTCCAGGAATGAGCTCAAGATTATCTGGCTTCAATATTGTCATGATCCTTTCTCCACTGAGTCCTGCTGACTCCAGGGAGATCAAATTTTAGTTTCTTAATATTTGTCACAACGATAATGAGTTGTTAACTGACATTAATGCTTAATAAACAGAGGTAAGCAAGTGTGCCACAGCCATTTGTGACATATTTTGTTTTCAGAAAATCCTTGTCTAGGTTAAAGTGCTCAAGTAAAAGTGGCTTAAAATCCAACTTCCTAAGTCAAGGTTTTATAAATTTCATTCACCAAAAATTAGAATAAGTTTGAAGAAAGCAAGATCTAATAACTGCACTTCATTATATAAGTTGCCTAAAACATAATAATTGAGCTCATTAAAAAAAAAAAAAAAAAAAAAAACCTAAGGAAAAGACCACACTGGGAGGCTGTTTTCCCATCACTTCGGGCTCTTCTAAACAATTTTGGCAATCCAGGAGTGCTAACTTCAATCAAGCTAAGATGATGATTTATATTTTATTAACAAAAGGGGAAATGTGAAACATTGAATTGATAAAAAGATTCCACATTCCAAGTTAATATTGTTCCGCAATATTTCTTTTAGGAGAGTCTCTGAAGACTAACCAAAGGGTGCTATTTGAGTAAACTGAGCATGCGAATGCCCTACAGAGCTGTTAGAGAAACGAAGGTAATTTCCCTTTGCCCTTTCCTGCCATTTTTTCTGTTACAGCTTTATGCAACATTATAATATTTCTAAAGAAAGAGCAAGATGCTCTGCATAGCTTGAATTACTGAGCACATAAAGATTTAAAGGTTAGCCTTGAGGGACATTATTACACTCAGGTCAATAATACCAACTAACCTTCCCCATATCTATCAGAAATAAATAAAAGTTCTCCAATGCTGATTTTCCCTCTAACTAAAAGTTTTTGGAGAACTGAGGAACTTGGTATTAAGCTCCCGGGAGGGAGCCTTTTATATAAGGAGAACAAGAACATATGGGAAACCAGCAGTTTCCCCCACACTGTCTCTGGCTTTAATTTAGAAAGAAGGTGCTGATAGGGCTTTTCCAACCCAAAGAAATTTCCAGAATAACCAAGCTGCCAAACTGGTTGCTGTTGTCTTCTAAAGTGGGCTGCTTGGGGACTGGCTCTTAATAAAATTGTTTAAGGGTTTTGAAAGACAGGTTTAATAAAATGAACTTTATTGTACTTGTAATGAGATTCCTTCTCCTTCATTCCATAAAACAAACAAAAAGTGAGGCCTTCTACATAAAGATGAAACAAGTTCTATTAATCATGATGATCCATACCACCAACATGCTCGACCAAAGGAAGGCCCTTGATATTATCAATGGAATTTATGCTGACTGATGAGATGACTTGGGACTCTTGTCTTATTTTTTTAACTGATCATCAATTCAACCTACTCAGGAGCTTTAATTCCCTCAAAAGAGTACAGTTCTGATCCATCTAAACCCTGTAGTTCCTTCAGCCCTCGTAGTTCCTTTCTTAGGTCATAAGTTACAGACAGATCAACAAGGTGCTCTACCACAGGTAAAAATCTAGTTCCTGTCAAAATATCATCTCAGAAATATTCTGACCTCCACAGCTGGATAAAGAAACTCACTGGGTCTGGTTTCCAGAAGAACTAAAAGGACAGGATTGTCTATACATTCTCAAGTTCACTTCACAAGTTGCTACCTGGCTCGGTTCCAAAGATCAAGTCATTGGGCAAGACTTGTATCAATGAGAGAACCTCTACCACCTCAGCAAGGAGGTAGCCAGATGTAGCATGAACGTCTGTAGGCATATTCAAGCCTAAGCATTTATTTGAGAGAGAAGAGATGTGACAAAGGCAGATGTTTCTTGTCCTCTAGCCAGAGAAAGAAAATTCAGCTGTGCTGCAGAGTAGCATGGACCCTAATATCGAGCAGAAAGACAGAAGCATTACTTCAGTAACCCCAATCTGCAGAAGATGGCTTTAGATGACCACCATTACACGTGCCTGCCAGTCAGACATGATAGCCTAGTACACAAGGGAGAATATCTACAATCACATGAACCACTACTAATGGACATTCTCCAGCATGATGAACATAAACCATCAGTGTTCTAGTCAGAGAGGTATATTGCCTCCAGGAAAATGACAGAGCATACTTGGCATTTATATGGGAACTAAGAAGTTTAGCAACTTTTTTTGTGTTGCTTAATTTGGGTGGTACATCTTGAACCAAATAGAAACGAAGTAGTTGAATGTGGACCACAGATTTGCTTATATATGTAATAAAATTATTGGGTTTGTAAGTACTGACTACAAAGTGCAAGAGCCTGGTGCATGCTACTTGAGGCAAATATATCTCACATAATTCCCAACAGGTCTGCAAGTGGGTTTTCTCTCTATAATGTCTCTCATCTGATAATTTTTGTTTTAACCTTAAACACATGTGTAAATGTGAATACTATATTCAGGGTTGCCAACCCAGCAGCCAAGTGGATTAGATATCAGTGAGTGTTCTTCTCTTCCCACCTTGGTTCCTTTCCAGAACTAAGGAGCCAGGCTGACAGTGAGGCAGTAGAGCATATCCAGAAGGTGTCGCATTTGCTATCATAGCTGCCAAGGAACATTCAAGGAACTTTCTTTCAATATGGATGTTGGCTGAGACAAGTGGCATTGGAGCAAGAAACCTAGACAGGAGGAAAAAATGGCCCCAGTAATCCCTGGGATTCTCTTCTTGTCCCCATTGATTTATAGCTTATATACTAAAAGAAATTTCAAGGGGAAAGGATGGAATGGAGATAAAATAGATAAAATAGATTTTAAAAAATGTTTTAAGTATTGTGAGAGACTTGATCCTCAGTCCTACAACCTGGAAGCTTCCCAAGTACTTGATGGGGAAATGAACACCAGAATAGGCCGATGAAGTTTTAAAGAATTAAAAAAAAAAAAAAAGTGAGATTCTTTCCCTGAATAATGCCTTTGCGCATGCTTGAGAAACTGTACAGGAGTCCTTCCACTCAGGAGCTCCTGTTCAGTCTAATGTAAAATCTTATGTGAGGATTAAAAGCAGGAAAACTTTTTAAAGAAGAAATAAGAGGCTAGAAGCTGGCTGGGAACTTAAGAGAAATGGTTGCTCTTTTAAAGGAACTAGTCCAGTTCCCAGCACCTTGGTATTGGCTCTCAACTGTCTGTAACTTCAGTTCCAGGATATCAGACGCTCACCTCTGACCTCCTTTGCCACCAGAAATCTATGTGATGCAGAGATATACCACAAGTAAAATCCCTGGACACATAAAAGAAAATTTTAAAACATTATTGAGGAAAAGAACATGATTTCTGGGCTAGAATTAATTTCTAAATTATAATTATGTATCCACATACATAGATTATATGGGGAGAATTTATTCATTTGTATATACTAACATGGTTATATACATACATACACACATACAATAGAACATATGTGGAACACCCTCTTTCCCCCTTTTATCTCTTTCTGTGTTCCTTAATGAAGAGTTTATACTAAAGTACATAAGTTCAACTCTCTTTACACTTAGTACTTGTGTTCACTAAAAAGTGGATTTTTTTTGCCTGAATTAAAAAATATTTTGCTATATAATTTTCTAAAATTTTATACTATTGCTTTTTATATGCAAGCCCTCATTGCCCCTGGAAGTGATATATGGTCTTATGTAAAGGAGAATATTAAACCTAGACTGTTTCTTTCTCCATGAATCAACAATTACCTGGCACCCTTTTTTGAACTATATATTAGTTCATAATCAATTTTCTACATTATCAAAAATTAGCTTCTGAACTTTTGTATGCAGTTGGTGGATTTGTATACATCATTGCAACATGAAAGTATTTTAATTATCTTTGCTCGGTAGGAGTATAAATTGATATAGTCCTATTGCACCCTAATCAGGTATTATGTAGTAAATATAAAGGTAGGAATATTGTAAAGTCCAACAATTGCATTCACAAAGTACATCCTAGGAAAATCTATGTGTAATATGTATATTGCATACATTAATATGCATACATACCAACAGAGATGTAAATAACAATTATTCTCAAAGCATTCTTGTTGATAAAAGATACTACAGACAACACAAAGTTCTGTAACAGAAAACAGATCTTGAAACATTTGTAGGGTATACAAATATGCTAAAAATGAGCCAACCAAAGCTTTAGAATCCCAAAGACTATTGACTAAAGTAACAGAATACATAAGAAGGCCTCCAGTTATGTTAACAATAATAACATGAATAGTAAAGTATGCACTGTGGAAAAACATAAGTGTTTAAATAAAAATGAAAAGCAGGAAAATGGTATGTGAAAAAAATTTAAGACTCTGGTTTCAGAATGAAACACATAAATGTTTCAGAAGAATTACCAACACTATCAGATAAACATGCACATATATGGTAAATCAACTATAAAAAAAATAAGTGAGCGGTGAAAAATTCCAGACTCCAAATCCAAATGAATCCCTTATGTTAGATTGACTTTATAGTGTAATCAATTTTCAAATAGATTTTCCATAACAAAATTATAAAGCTATTCATCAAATAGATGTTATGTACTTTACAGAATAGAAAGGATTTTATAAATATCAAATATATTCTTTATTCTATTATTTATATAAAGGAGTAATAAAATTCCAGGAATCTGACCCAAGGATCAAAACTAGTAGGGCTCTTAAAATATTTCTCTCTCCTCTCGCACATGGATCCTGAAAGGAGGGATTTGATGAAGTTGATCTTTCATTCTCTGCACAATGCCCTCTTGTGGGTTTATGTGTTATTTCCCATCTACTTCAAGAAGGTTTAATGAAGGATTATTAAGGGACTGTTTAATGTGTACAGCGATGTGTCATTAGGAGTCATTTTGTTTCAATGTTCCTCTAGCTGAGTTACAGCACTTGATTTTCTCCTAGGCTTGTGACCTATCTAGCCTCTGGTGCTTGGTCACTTTAGCTTGCTTTAGTCAGGGATAGATCTATCTCTTGAGTGGGTCTTAAACAGAGTATTTTAAATAGTGGTTGTTTCCTCACATAACATCTATGCTATGATTGATTGCACCAGTATATCTTGCATGCAGGTCATTGTAAGTCATGGATTTTGTAGTCCCATATCAAGTACCTTCTATTAAGATGAATGTTAACAGATGAGGTGAAGCTTGTAGTGGGGGTAAGCTAGACATTGGAAAGATTTTAAGAGCCAGATGAAGTAGATGACTTGGAAGTAACATGTCTTCCTCATACACCAGAGTGATGCATAGATAACGTCATACAGAATTGTATCAAACATAGGACCTGCACAGATACAGTCCAAGGCATGCCCCAGGACCAGGAGTAGTTGGCCAGCAAAAACAAAACAAAACTAAACAACAACAAAAGAAAGCAAAACAACAACTTCACACATTGCTGGGATTTTTTTTGTTCTATTTGTCTGCCTTTTGAAGGAATATTTGTTTTAGCATCCTGTCATATTGTCATTTTATTTTCTTTATTTGATTTTTGGTTTTTGTTTTGCCGTTTGAGGGGCAGAAACACATGAAGTTTCCCGAATCAGAGGGGTTGGAGATGGAAATAACACATTCAAAATATATTCTATAAAAAAATTAAAATACACTAGTGCAAGGAGCAACTGTCTTTTAAATTTAAATTCAGATTCTCAATCATGTGTCATTTCAACCAGACAATACTAGAACTTGGGACACAAGGGTTAGTCTTTCCATATTACTGTGATCTGTAATTTGAAGTGTCTATTAAACTTTCTTTAAAGTCAACAAGAACTTTAGGAAACATTTAATTGAAATTTGAATCTAAACTGTATGATCTGCTCTCAGACACTTCCCTCTGAATTAACCCTGCAAGTTCATGACAAAAATGATAATTAGAAATATTCAAAAATTAATTTTTGGCTGTCAGTATACCTCTAACAGATACTTATCTCTATCTTTCAATGTATTCTTTCTAGCTACTACCTTAATTTTTCCTGAGGACATTTCTAATGTACCTTAGCCAATCGTGGTAAGAAAACCATGCTCTAAACTCAAAATGAAATAAAAATTCATGAGGCTAATCGTGTTTTATTTGTCTCAAGTCATCCTTGGAGATGTTTTGGTGAAAAAGCTTTAGTAATACAGAGGACATCTGTGTAGGATCATAATCCACAAAATAGGAATGAAAGCACAATGTACTCAGGACATCAACCACTCAAGTAAATGCCTTGATAAATGAATTTAATAAACTGTTTGATAACCTCTTTTAACTCCGTGAGTTGAATAATTTCAATCCATGTTTATATTTGTGAGAATCGTGAGTTTCCCTATAAGTTTCATATTGATAGTGTTAGAGTCAAGGAATAAATCAAACTTTGCACTTTGTACATATATGCTGTATCACAGCTTTAAGTTCGAACTTTCTAAATATGCCATTCATAATACGGGTACAATAACCACTAGCTAATGTGCTTCTTTCACACTGAAAATGGGGGTAGAATAAGTTGATTCTGCAGTTAATATCAAACACACAGTGGAGATCAAAAACTTCAGTGCAGAAAAAGAAAAAAAGTAGACCATGAATAATGTTTTATATTAATTACAAATTGTTTTGATAATTCAAAGAATAAATTTAAGCTACAATTGTAAAAATATATGAATTTTTTCAAAATTATTGCTATTAATAAGGCATAAAATTACATATGTAAATTTTGTTTCTTGTGTACACCATTGATTAAACATTTCTTTAGGGGGTCAGGATAATACAGTTCTGGGTGAGATTTTTTGTTCCATCTTGGTCTGTTAGCAAAATTCTATGATTTACTGAGCCATGGTTTTCATCTAACAAATGTGTTTCCTATCATGGGCCTGCAAAGGTTGACATTAGTATGAGAAGTAAAATCTGTATTGAACATTCCAACTGTCTGAAAATGGTGGCAACTTAGGAAGAGGAAGGAATAAGCTCAGTGAAACCTCAGATGCTACACTCGGAAGCTTTTCTTATATTCAATTAACTTGACTGTAAACCAACTAGATGACTGGTGAGATGCCCAGGTAGTTGTGCTTATGAGAGACATTCCAGAGAGGATTACCTGAGCAGGTTTGGGCACAGGCTGAGGGCCCCACTAATAGAATAAGGGGGGAGGAGGACATGAGCCAAGTACAGTCATGCTTGTGCCCCAGAGAGAGAGAGAGAGAGAGTGAAAGCCAGAGCGAAAGCCAGACTATCACCTGGATTTTCCTCCTGGTTACCCTGCTGTAAGGAATTCCTACTTCTATGACTATAAGCTATCTGTACATTCCAGCAAAGCAGAGTATTCAGTGTGAGCTTTTGCCTCACACTGATGTATTTCACCACATGCTCTCTAACTTTCTTTGATCTAAAATCATCTTAGAGTTCACCAAGGTATTTTCTCAGACCCAATGATTGTTTATCTATCTATCCAATGTGTGGCAGCATAGAGGGTTTCTATGGTGTTCAGGAGAAATGTTAACCAACTGCTTATGTGGAATGCCACTTCTCAGTCCAAATCTGGGCTAAAGAGATTTTTCATTGTAGTGAGAATTGTGAAATTTTTATTTCCATAAATAAACCATAAAAATATTATTAGAATATGTTTTCTTTCTAATCCCAGGACATGAGGTTGCTGAAGACTGCCTGCAGCAGCAGACTATGATTTACCTCATGCTCTAGCAGAGGCATGGATTTGCCAGGTGCAGATATTTCTGCAATTCTCTGATGTTTGGAATTCAAAGAATTTATCAGAGGGTACATAAATGTGAGGGCCTGAGAGCCAAGGTTGGTGATTGGTGATCATTCAGGGGGGCTGGTTGTGGTTTGTAGTCATGCTCAAAGAAGAAACAAGAAAGAAATTAGATTCAAATACCTCTATTCCTTTCTCTCCCCCCAATCCTTTCTTTCCTGTCTAGTGATAGAGGGTAAAATCAGGGGGACAAAGAGTAAAAAAAAAGAAGAACCCCTAAAATATCGTAGAACAGATACAAGCAATAAAAAAACAAGAAGGAAAGAAATTAGATTTAAATATCACCCTCTTTCTCCCCTCTATCCTCTTTTTCCTCCTATCTAGTGATAACAGAGGGTGGGGGTGGGGAAGTAGAGAATAGGAAAATGAAGAACCCATAAATAGCAAAGACCAGCTACATTTCACCAAGCAGAAAGGGAGTCCTATAATGTTTCCTTGTCTACAGTGTGAAATTCCAGGTCTAAAATGCTCAGGAAATCAATAGCTAGTGATTTTATAACCAATATTGGACATCTTAACATCTGCAAATTCCTATTTTAGAGAAATTATGATTGCTTTTACTAGCCATTTCTATAGTCTTTATTTTTTCTCAGATTATAGGTCCCCCTCTAGACTTTGATTGATGATATGAACACACCAAGTGCAAAACTAGCCCCAGATGTTTGCCTTACTGTAGTTTTTGTTCTCACTAAAATAGCTAAATTCTGTATGTGTGACTATATATACTTTAAGCATATGTATTTTAAAACTGTGTATGTTGGGTATCTAATCATAAACACATACAAAGTGTAACAAAAGTTCACTACCAACAAAAAACTCGTAACAGTAGTAACCTCAGCTTTTGGCATGCTTTCTTCTATCTCAGGGGAACACAAGAAAGATGCTTTCTGGTTTGGCAAGAATTCCCAAGACTAATAGCATAGTGTGCTCTGCTTCCTGCAGAGGAGCACAAGGTTTCACTGCTGAGTACAAGTGTTTCATGATAGGAACCCTGAAAAGGATCAGGTGGAGCCAATTGTCTGAGTTCCCATCTCCTGTCTGTCAGTTCCATCCCAGCAATACCCAGCAAGAGCACAGAGCTCTTACCCCTCACTTACCCTCATGACTCCTTTCTGTACCTGCCTCTTGCTCATGTCATTTTTCATTTTAAGCATCTAAAAAAGTCTTAAGCATGAGTTCAATTTTGAAAAACGTACATCTCAAGGCTTTCCTAATACCAGGTCAATCATGTCTCAGTATGAAAATTCTATATCTGCATTTACAATTAAAATACTAGCATGCAGAGAGGGCCTTCATCACCCCAATCTACATGAACACACCTTCTGATATATTTTTAGCTAAGTAAGAAATCAACCTACTGACTATTTTCAGTATTTAAGGAATTGCCATTTTGTGTGCTTTTTATAAACCATACTTTCTAAATATAGCAATGTGAATTTGCTTCTTCCAATATCCCTTGGCTATCATAAAAAGTAGTCAAATTGTTTTTATTCTTCTTCTTCTACAGCTCTTGGTTGTGAACTCTTCCTGAATACCTCCAGTCATAATCTATAGCTTTCCTCCAGTGGTTATTCTAATCAGAAACCACATTACACGGACTGTAATTTTCCAGGAAGAAAATGTACTATAGGAGTCATACCTCATTCTCATTTAACTTCAGAAACCACAGTAAACAACCAAGATCTGGCAGAAACTGATTCACTATTTTGTGAATAAAGAGAAGTTAAATGTATCATCTTCTATGCATGCATTTATTTAATTTATGTCAGGAAAAACTGAAATATCAAAGCCAAGTAAAACAGAAATAAAAATATTTACCAAAACAAGAAAATACATATTGCATTGCTAGCCATCCTAGATCATTGTCTCAAGAGTATAATCTTCATGATTATATGTGCATTTTCTAAGCTAAATCATCTGTGTATTTATTCTTAGTCTATTCCTTTTGTGAGATATACAGGCTTTTCAAACACATGCCTAGAAGAAACATGTGGAAAGTTTTCACAGAACACTATTTGTTGACAAGCACTTTGGGAAATTTTATAGGCAGAATTCAACATTCAATGTATTGATTCCCATTCTATTAGGCTTTTGAAAGGTAGAGGCTATTTCTCATGCTGCTGCAAAATCTCAAAGGTTGTGTATTATGAAGGTGATGTCAAAAAAAGGTTTCTAATACATTTTAGATGTCATAGTCATCAATTGTCATCAGGACACTTGTCCAGTTTTATGCAGCCCAGGTAAATAAAACAGCACACACTGAGGTCTAAATAAATATCAGGCAGGATTTCATGCTTCTAAACTCACGAGTCAGAGACCTAGAAGGACTGCTTAGAAAGGCACTGTGGAGAATCCATCAGCATGCTATTTTACTTTTATTATAATTTTGTAAGTAATTTGGAAATGCCATTCCTTTCCCTCCCTGAACCAATTTTCTTTCCCACTATACATACTCATTTCCTCACTCCCAAGGTACACATCATGGATTTTATGGTTTTTCTCCTAAAGGATATAACTAGACTTTTACTATATATGCAAGTCTTTAATATATAAAGTAGTATGTGTGTGCATGTGCGTGCACACACACGTGCATACGCACACACACACTCACACAACATGACATAGTAAAACTTCTCTGACTTGTTCTTTCTCTTTAAATGATTTCTGTATCTATATAAATTACATTTGTAATTCATTTCCCTACCCAAGTGCCGCCTTAATTTTCCACTGTCTTCCTAACTGAGCATATGGCGGCGCTCTCTTTTGCTTTCTGGCAAACAATTGTGCATGTAAACATCCTCTCAGCTGCCTTTTTGAATACATCATGTTAGAGATTTCTAGGTTATACATCATGCAATAAAATTGAAAGCATATATATTCTTTTCTTGATATTGCAATAGATTATTACTTAAATTTGTATCTGCACAGCTATTTTCTTAATCTTTAGAAAACTTAATGCTATTAGGCAGGATAGATATAACATGATATTTTATACTGACTAGTGACTTTGGTATATTATTTCCACTTTTCTATGTTTTTCTAGTATTCCTCTAATGAAAAATGCATTTATTTAGAAAAATCAAATAATTTGATATACATTTTCATTTTTACTGATTCATTTCACCTCATTAGTATTTGTTTTAATCTTAGATTAGTGGCTATAAATACCATGATCAATTGAATTGTTAAAAAGAAATATAATCTTTGCCATCAAAGAATTTATAATTTAAAAAATAGATCGATATGTTCAGAAAAAAACAGATGATTGATTGGCATCTACAAAAATGAAATAGCATGAGGTTCTCATGAAGGCCTTTCCTGAAAACCTTTATAGGTGTGTATGACAGACTCACAAACAAAAATGTAAAAAAAATGGCAGACTGTCCTTAAGGAAATTTTAACATTATGATTTCTATTAAGAAACAAGGTCAGGAAAGAAAATCTTGTGAACATTTCGAATTAGAATGTTATTGACACCAAGAATACACAAGTGTCTACCATGCCAAATCCCCGGACACAGTTGTGAGGCTACGTGTACAAGTAGGATAAAGTTGAAGAAAGTGAAATGATAGTCTGATGCTTCTGAAGTGGAAACAAGCATGGACCTGGCTGCATACCTCCTTAACCATGGGAGTGGATGGCTCCATAGCCATTGGGAGATATGTTCATAGCCATGCGAGATACCTGCATAGTCAAGTGCGATACCTCCATAGCTATGGGACTTACCTTCATAGGCATGAGAGATGATCCTATGGCAATAGTTGAGGCTGTTTTGTCATTCTGCAAACTCATCTAGTACCCCTTTTTATTCATCTTCCATAGTTTTGGTTAAGAAGGTAAAGGGGTCTCAAAATATTTGGAATCTTTGAAATCATCTACATAGCGCTGCTTCTGTACTTACTACAGCAAAATACCTGAGCTTGGGGAAATTTTACGAGGAAAAAGGTATACTTAACTTAAACTGAAAGGCTGTATGTTAAATGAAAGCTTTCTTTTGGTTTGACATTTTCCCTTTATTAAAAATAAATTCTACTCTAATGCAGGACCACTCAGGAGCTCACTGTCCGCAGAAGCAGCAGAGCCCTTGAATAGCTTCCTATGGGCCTACATCTGCACCCAGGAGGTGAGGCTATTCCTCAACCCTCTGTGCACCTTCCCTGCCAGGGGAGAGCTTGCCTCCAGGGGGTGCTCTGACCCTGAAACTCAGGGGAGATTGCAATTTTCTCTCTGGTCACTTTCTAAGGAGGGTCCAGTCAGGAGCACACAGGCCACAGAAGAAGCAGAGCAGCTGGGACAGGCTCCTATGGGTTTACATCTGCACCAAAGAGGTGGAGCTGTTCCACAGTCCTCTGTGTACTGGTCTCACTAGGGAGGAGCTGGTATCCCAGGAGTGCTCACACAGGTTTATAGATTCACTCCTACCACAGTGAATCCTTGATACCGCCAACATGGAAGGAGTTACAGAGACAAAGTATGAAGCAGAGACTGAAAGAATGATGATCCAGAGACTGTCCCACCTGGGGATTCATTCCATATACAACCTTCAAACTCAGACACCATTGTGGATGCAAACCAGAGCTTGCTGACAGGAGCCTGATATAGCTGTCTCCTGAGAGGCTCTGCCAGTGCCTGACAAATATGGAAGTGGATGCTGACAGCCATCCATTGGACAGAACACAGGGTCCCCAATGAAGGAGCTAGAGAAAATATCCAAGGAGCTGAAGGGGTTTGCAGCCCCTAGGAGGAACAACAATATGAACTAACTAATACTAATACCCCCAGAGCTCCCTGGGGCTAAACCACCAAACAAAGAAAACAGAAGATGGGACTCATAGCTCTCTCTGCATATTTAATAGAGGATGGCCTAGTCAGTCATCAATGGGAGGAGAGGCCCTTGGTCTTGTGAATGTTCTATGGCCCCATATAGGGGAATGCCAGGGCCAGGAAGTGGGAGTGGGTAGGTTGATGAGCAGGGGGAGGAAGGAATGGATAGGGATTTTCAGAGAGGAAACCAGGAAAGGGGATAACATTTGAAATGTAAATAAAGAAAATATCTAATAAAAATAATAAATAAATAAATAAATAAAGAAAGAAAGAAAGAAAGAAAGAAAGAAATATAAAATAAATTCTTTCCCTAAAATATGTGTCCTGATTGCAGTTTTTCTGATCACCTTCCAGTTTCTCTCTCCATCCTCTCCAATCCAGATGAACAGATGTTTAAAAGTAACAGCAAGACGTAACAAAATAAAATATAATACAAATTTTAAAATTATGTCCAAGTTAGACAAGACACATCAACAAGAGAAAAAAAACCCAAGGAAAGCCACAGGAATCAGAAACCTACTCTTTCCCATGGTCTGGTGTCCTATAAACATACTCAACTGGAAGGTCCGATATATCTGCAAAGGACCTGGTGCAGTCCTGTGTACCCCTGTGCATGGTACTTCAGTCTCTGAGTTCCTGAGTTTTTCTGTTGATTATGGGGTCTTGTACTCTTGGAGTCCTCTAACTACTTACATGCTTAAAGGTACTTATACTCTTTCCAGCTGCTCTTCTACAGGATTCGCTGAGCTCAGAGGAATGGAATTTAGTGGAAACACCCCATTTATTGCTAAATGTTTCAAAGTCTCTGTCTCTCTTTGTCTTTGACTGTCTGTCTGTCTGTCTGTCTGTCTGTCTCTCTCTCTCTCTCTCTCTCTCTCTCTCTCTCTGTAATGTCTGACTGTGGTTCTCTGTATTTATTCTTATCTGCTGCAGGAGGAAGGTTCTCTGATAATAGCTGAAAAGAAACTGATCTATGAATATAGAGGAATAACCTTAGGAGTCATTTTATTGTTAAATTTTTATACCAGAAGAGCTGGTTTTACTCTAGGTTTCTGGGCTATATAGGCTCTCTAATCTCTGGTTCCAGGTCACCAAAGTAGTCTTGGGTATGGTTTCCATCTTGTGGAATGGACCTTAAGTCAAAGCGGACATTGGTTGGCTACTCCCCCAAGTTTTGTGCCACTATTGCCCTATCATATTTTGCAGATAGGACAAATTGTAGATAAAAGTTTTGTGACGATTTTTGGTGTTTGCACTTTTGTTTTAGTGATCTGTAAAGTACCTCCTCATATTATGAATACCAACTCAACCTCTCTGTATTCAGTGGATTGTGGAGTATTGTCTTCAACAACGGAGCCTTGGTGAAATCAGTTAGTGGACAGCAATGTATTCTCTTAGCAACAGCCTGGTTTTTTGTTTGTTTGTTTTGTTTTGTTTTGTTTTGTTTTGTTTTTGAGATTTCTATGGTACCCCATTGGCTACCAACTCAATTAGATCTAACCAAATCCAGGTACTGGAGGCTTCATTGTGTGAAAGATGATCTACTGGGACTCTATCTCCCCATTATTCAAAGACTTCATTAGAATACTTCACATATTTTGAGAAGTTTCTAGTGTACTAGGCTTTGATACTAACCGTCTAAAGACCTCAGTCCTACCTATTTCTCCTCACATTCTGTCCTTAAACCCCAAGCCTCTCCCCTCCCTACCTATTACTATAGTTCTGGGCCCTTTCCTCCAGTGCATTCATAAAATCTATTCTTTTCTATTTTCTGGAGAGATCTATCCCACTTAATCTCTTGCTATATACTTAACCTGCAGGGGACTTTAGATTGTAGCTTGGATATTGTTTATATAACAGCTAATATCAGTATATGAGTTAATACACACAATATGTATCTTTTTTTGTTTTGTTTTGCTTCGTTTTGTTTTGTTTTGTTTTTATTTTTCAAGCCAGGGTTTCTCTGTGTAGCCCTGGATATCCTGGAACTCACTCTGTAGACCAGGCTGGCCTCAAACTCAGAAATCTGCTTGCCTCTGACTCCCAATTGCTAAGATTAAAGGCGTGTGCCATCATAGCCTGGTTCATATTTATCTTTTTGTGTCTGTGTTACCACACTGAAAATCATTTTCTAGTACCATCCATTTATGTAATGGAAGCTTTCTTGATGTGAAGTTCGGAAATAGCAGAGGTTATTTCATGGTGAGGAACAGGAATTTTATACATGTATACATGTGTCTCCTCCAGTTTATGTACTTTATGGTATAACACCACTAGCATTCAGTCATGGAAATTCTGCCCAAATAATCTTATGTGATCATAAAAAAAAAACCAAAAAACAAAAAACAAAAAACAAAACAAAACAAAAAAACACCCTACCTTTTTCACCTACTAAAAAGCCATAGCTAAATACCACAGGTTAGGTTTTTACTATTTTCATACTTCACAACTGATAATAAATTTCACTATATTGATCCTTGAAAAACACACTTTAATCATATTAAACTCAATATTACAGACTAAGGAAATTACATTGAAATTAAAACTTAGTACTTTGAAGTCTAAACTCACTCTTTCTTCATAAAATTTCTTTTATTCCATCTATTAGAGTTTAACTCTCAGTACAGATATTTTTGCTGTAATTTTATATGATTATTAGATGGTAAATAGACAATGGAAAGATTATAGGGGTATGACAGATAAATAATGAATAGTTGATAGAGATGATAGATAGATAGATAGATAGATAGATAGATAGATAGATAGATAGATAGATAGATGTAAATGGTAGGCAAATGGATAGATGATTAGATAAATAATAAGTATATAGATAAATAATGGAATAATGAATGTATGGATAGTTGATAGATGAGTGAGTGGAGAGACAGATGATAGAGAGATATATAACTAGGAATAGATTTATGAGTCCTCTTTCAGTGGTAACTATTTTGAACAATATGAAAAATGGTCTCAGAAATATTTGAGCAGCTGTCTAACCTCTATGGTGTTTGAATCTACTTTCCACCAATAACTCCAAGTTACTACTTACTAATATATATGTTCCATCTTGGCTGTACTTAACTCCACTTAGTAGCCTCCTGGGTCACGTTCCCTTAGCTCCTTTAAATGACAACTCTGCTTCTCTTTCTGGCACACCCCTCAGGCATCATCTCTCCTCCATCCTTCCTCCTCAACAGTCCCATACCCAGAAATCCTAAATCCTGCCTCTGTCTCTCCTCTCCTCCACAGCTATTGGTTGCTGGCAACTTAATTTACCAGTTAGAATTAACTAGAGGCAGATTCCCAGAAGCTACATGCAGACCTTCTGAAAACAGTTTTGGGAGACCCAATTAGCTTTCAAATATAATCAGCTACAAAAATATGCCAAAATTTACACATTTCTATCTCTTATGTTTTATGTTGGAGTTTACAGTTTGGATTTGTAGATAAAAGCTATAATTTCGAATGCTAAGTTGAATAAAATTGATGATTAAAAATCATTTCAGGTGGCAGAGACAAAATTTGGAGCTAAGACGAAAGGATGGACCATCCAGAGACTGCCCCACCTGGGGATCCATCTGATAATCAGCCACCAAAAACAGGCACTATTGCATATGCCAGCAAGATCTTGCTGAAAGGACACTGATATAGCTATCTCTGTGAGGCTATGCCAGTGCCTGGCAAATATAGAAGTGGATGCCCACAGTCATCTATAGGTTAGAACACAGATACCCCAGCGGAGGAGCTAGAGAAAGTACCCAAGGAACTGATAGGGTCTGCAACCCTATAGGTGGAACAACAATATGAACTAATCAGTACCCCCAGAGCTCGTGTCTCTAGCTGCATATATAGCAGAAGATGGTTTAGTCAGCCATCATTGGGAAGAGGCCCCTTTGTCTTGCAAACTTTATATGCCCCATACAGGGGAATGCCAGGGCCAAGAACTGGGAGTGGGTGGGCAGGGGAGCAGGGTGGGGGGAGGGTATAGGGGATATTTGGGATAGCATTTGAAATGTAATTGAAGAAAATATCTAATAAAATAAGTTACAATAAAAGAAACCATACACTATATGAAGACAGCAATTAAACCATTAAAAAAGAATCATTTCAGTCTGTAAGGAAGTACAATAAAGTAATAAAGGTAACTGACAGAGGGAAAATGTCATTAATCCTGATAATGAAGTGATTTCATTATGAAGCATCAGAGGAAGATTTATCCAGGCATTCATTCGGCAAGTATTTTTGAGCTCTTTCTATTTGCTAGTAAAACTATATTTTGTATAACTTGTTTTATGCCACTCCTCATAGTAGTTCTATGAGACTGAAATTATTAGCTTTCTTTTTGAAGAGTAAGGAGGGAAGAAATGCAATTAAGCTATCAAAGAAAGCTCTGAAACATCTTTTAATCCTTCTCAGGAATTTATTTCTTACCTATTATTCTGTATTATCACTTTTTTCTGTTTATTTTTAGGTTTATTGATTGATTTTACACCTGTAGTTCCCTGGAGGGTTTTTTTGAAAGGATTTTCAAATTGCTATAAATCCAAAACTTAAGAATATTGAATGATCCACTGATGAATACCTGCAAACTATGTAAATAATTTTAAAAAATACATAGGGCTAGAGACATCCCACATATTTAGATGAAGAACTGTGTTTGGTACTTGTGATTATGTGTGTTGTAAAAGTTATTGATCAAGTATTTTTTTTATATTTCTCACATAATTGGGAGTTCATAAATAAAACAAACAGTCCTGACTTCACTATATCATAAACTGCTACTGTGTGAGCCTTTATGGAATCCAGCTTATACACATAGAAGTACAAATAACTTGTAAAACTGAGGAATTGTAGTCAAGAATGGCATTTATCTGACTCCCTTGTTCAATCTCGATGTTCCACATATGCAGACTTACAATATTTTGCAGTTTTTAAATCAGATCCACTGGTTATTTGAAAAGGTCACCTTTCTAATTGGTATAATGAAGCCAGCTGGTGAGCCATCTCTGGCTAGAGCAGGTCTAGCCCAGCAGGAGCAGGGTGAGGAATGTGTTTAGTGGAAGAAATAGATTCCCCTATGTGTCCTTTATTTCTTGTAGTGGTAACTATAGTCACCAATATCTACTTTTGTTTAAGCAAAGTATCTTTGAATGCCCAAATGATTTTACCTGGATCCCGTGTCCCCATGCTAAACAAAAATTGGGGCAGCTTATCATGGTGAATATGAAAGGAAGTAATTGATTCTTTGGGCTGCAATTTCTTCTTGCTTAATAAATGTCCCTTTAGCAGCAAAGCAACATAAGAAGGGATCAGTGAAGATAGCTTGAGCATGGTCAGGGCTGTGCTGTCTGTCACCACAGGCTTATCTAACATCCCCAGCACTCTCCACATTTTTCCTCAGCACTCCACAAACACTCCTTCAGCTCTGTGTTTGGAATCATAAGTCTTCTTGCTCCACAAATATTAAATTTGTCTTAGAACAATTAAATAAATAAAATTTGCCATAATGCAGAACTCTCTATTTTGCTTTGCTACATTTACAAAAACTGCTATGTAAGGATATGCCTTTAGAGAGAAATATGCTACTTACTTTCAAATTATCCTGCATGATTATAAATATAGCTCTGCATCCAAATCAGATAGAGTCTAATATTACCTGTCCACAATATGCTGAAGCAACACATTGTAGAACACCAGTAGATTCATTAACTTAATATTAATGTCAAAGTCCTTAGACAAGGATGAAAATATGAGATGACACCACAATCTGCTTCTCTGAAAATTTGTGATTGTTATGTTTTTAAAAGTGTTTTACTATCCTAGTGCTATTGGCAAAATGTGAATGTGTCTATAAGATATAATGACCCTTACAAAACAGAATATGATTCAAATAGAGTTATAAAATAATACTTCAGACAAACTTTCTTTTGTTCATTGGAGATTGACTGTCTTCTATTTATGTGAATTTATGCAAAATTCTATGGCACATCATAACACAAAGACACTGAATTTGAATAGAAATTTAGTTCATTTTTTATTGCAACAAAAAAGCTACAACTAAAAGATTAATATCTAAATTATTTTCATCAACTTAAATATTTGTTAAAATTGTTCTGTATCACTCCTTAATCAAAAATTAATTAATAATTACTGCATCTACAAAACATTTGATATCTGAATTCCAACTTTGCTTTCACATAAGTTGTATTTTTTGTTTTAATGTACAATGTAAAGAAAATGGGTTAAGATTTATAACACCTATATCAGTGGCATTTGCTGTATATTATAAAACAGTGGAGTATCACATTAGCACATATTATGCATAGAACTTTATGCATGTGTATAGTATGTATCTATGATCTGGCATTCTTCAAAGGCCTGGGAAATTCGTTATGGTAGTAGCAAGAGGCTTTGCTGAATACTATGCATGCTGAAACCTCAAAAGTCAAGATTTTAACAATAATGAAATATAGTATCCTTAGAAAAGGCTAATGTTTACAATATCATTGTCCTCTTTACAGGGGTTTTAAGGTATTTGGATGTAATAAGGTCAGTCCAACAATTAATATTCGATTTTATATTCAAATATGTCCATTTAAGTGCACATAAGAGATAGAAGTGTAAGGACAGAGGTCAAGATGTGTAAAAGGATTATCAGGGGTGAAATCAAGCATAGCAGCTCATATATAACATGGAAGCAGACAAAAGGCTAGAAGGGTAAAGAAAGATAGATGATGTAGAAATAACATAAGAAATACCGAATCAAGGAATTAAATAAAAAAATATTACCAAAAGAGAGCCCATAAGACTATTCTAACTGAAATGTAACTGTACCACAAGCAAAACACAACTGTCTTTGAAAGCAGTAAGCCATAGATTAACAACAGAAAACTATAACATAAGCTTGTTAGGAAAACCCATTACATGCATGTAGGACTTAACTGCCAGTGATCTCTGGTGGTTGGTACTCGCACCACCTGTGTCAACATTTCCCACTGAGCGCTGAGTTACCTAGGCTTTGGGAAACAGAATGTGGGAGGTGATTGCTATGTTACACCTGACGACGGGAAGCTACTCAAAATGCCACCTGGCGGTGATTGTGCACACTTGTATTCCCAGAACTCTCCAGATGCCCAGGAAAAGCGGGATCATGAGTTCCAGGTAAGCTTCCATTTTAGAATCATAAAATGCTCCTCCTCTCTTTCTCTCCCTCCCTTTCCCCTCCATCTCTCTCCTTTTCCTCCTCACTCTCTCCCTCTTTCTTTCTCTCTCTTCCTCTTTCCCTCTCTTCCTGTCTCTACCCTCTCTCCCTTTCTCCCTCTTGTCCTCCATCTTTCCCTCCTTCAAAGATTTCCTCCATCAGTTTCCCACTACCTTATCCACCTACCTGACCCTCATCTCTCTTTCCCTGCCTACTCTTCCCCTTCCTCATCTGCAGACATCACTAGTTCAGAACCATCAGCTATCCTGTTGTATTCTACTCGTAGATATAAAGAAGCATGTATGAAACAACCAGTCACTGAAGCCTCCTGTCAACAGTCAAGTGAATCTTGCAAGTAAATCTAGTCTCTTAAATGACTGCAGAATTGTCTGACACATGTTTCTCTATCCTTATGGACCACTATGAGCCATTGTCCTCCATCAAAGACAGTTATACCACTGATTCTCAGACAATGTTTGAGATGAGAGCTATTCATTTCTTTACATTTTAAAATTTGGAGTAATTTCTTACAGTGCAAAGAAAATTAATATAAAACATTAAAGAGCCATACAATGTGCTCAATATGTAAGAAAGTCAATGAATGACAACTCAGAGATAGATTTTTATAATAAGTAAACTTCTAAATGGTTGTGAATAAACAAAGCAAATGGGTATAAAGAGAGAAGGGGAAAGGATATAATAAACAATAGAAGGAATTTTATCAAAATTAGATATTATAAATAATATCAAATATTAATTATGGTTCCTATATGAGTATGTATACGTATACAGAGAAAACACAAATTGTGTGTAGGGTTGGAGATCAAAATCAAGCACATTGGCATGACAGGCAATCATATTACTACTGAATTACATGCCCTGCAGAGGGAACAACTTTTTATTAATGCCAGTTATACATTTCTTCTGTTTACTGAATATTTTATGATTTGTTTGCATTGAACATTTATACATTTTTAAAAGGTTTGCACTATGTACTTTTTGAATAATTCACAAAATTTTAATTTGGTATCTCCTCAATACATAGAGTCATGAAGATGACATCTTCCAAATGCTGCAGCAGTAATAGAGAAGACATTAAAAAGTGGTCTTCCCTATGGAGGAGACTGTATGAAGGAGTCTTTTTGTTTTATTCATTCCAAAGGATATTTGGAATATCATACACTTAGCTGAGCAAAACCCAGAACCTCATAACGAATATAGTTAAGTCACAAAGTCAGTGTTGCTGTAACATTTTATTCCTTATACGTGATTAAATATCCATCTAGGAAATGTTCAAAGTTTATTTTAATGTGTGTGTGTGTGTGTGTGTGTGTGTGTGTGTGTGTGGTGTGTTACTTATTTGTGGGCTCAAAGATATGGAAGAATTAGTTGATCTTTGCCAAAATCAACTGTTTGTTCTACATACTCATAGACTTTCCTTTTTAATGATTAAGATCTTCATCTGTTATACACCACTCCAAGCGTGCATTCACACTGCGGTTGTTGAAGTGTGATATATTAGAGAATATTAAGTGGACTCTTTGGTTTCCTGGAGAATATTTTCCCAATGTTAGGATTCTGTAATACAATTTCTGTACAATAAATATAACAAATAATATTTAAATAAAATACATTAAAGAAAATCAATGGCAGAGAATTCAATGAAACAAAGCCTCGATTGGAGATCTACTGTGGAAAAGAGGGGGATCTACCTTTCTAAGAAATTGCTTTACAATCTCCTTCAACTTATACAAAACCCAAGTATAGGACATGTTCTTTTAAGAATCATGGTATTTACCATTGTCACTCTGCAGCATTTCTTTCAAATCATGTCTGTGATAAAGCAAAGGGGCTGTGTTTTATTTGACATTTTCATAATTTTATTTTTTCACTCACTCTTTTATAAAAAATGGATTTTTCACACAATATATTTTATTTATGGTTTGTTTTCTCCTAATTCAATACCTTACCCACCTCTCTTCCCATCCAAATCCATTCTCTGTCTGTCTCTAAATATCTCTCTGTCTCTTTCTTTCTATGTCTCTGTCTCTGTTTCTGTCTCTCTCTATCTCTCTCTCACACACACAAACAAGCTTATATCTTTCAAAACCTACATTAATAAGGATTCTTAAACATCCCAGCCTCCCTGATAGCCTACCCACCAAAGGTAAGAGAGAGAAGTGGTTAATAAGACTAGGGGGTTGTGGACCTGTTTACATATAGTTCCTTGGAGGAATTCTGATTTTTTTTTTTTTGGCAGTCCAGTCCACTAGCAAAACACCAAATACCAATCAGCAGCAGTTGATCAATCCAGAAGAAACTGCAAGGCTCAAATAATCAGCACAAGTCCATTGAAGCAGCTAGAAGCAGTGAAACACCACTAGAAGTTTTTTGGTAGATTTCTATGAGGTTATAACAAGTAAAGGTCAGAAAAGAAAACAAGAGGAACCCATGCCAGAGCATCCTCCTCTGTCTCTTGGGTTGTACTTATACTCTGTCCAAACATCATGTGTCCTCTCCAGCACTTATTCCAGTAAAACATCACTTACCCTCTCACCAGGCAGCTCCTGGAAAAACATCCCTGTCTGTTTCTCAACAAGATCATCCCCTCATGTGTCTGCTTCAGGAAACCATCCTCTCATCAGACAGTTTCAAGAAAAAAAAAAATCACAAGATGCAATTGAGTCTCCAATGAAACCAGAAACTCCCACTTCACACACATGCACGCACATACACATACAGACACTCTTGAAATTGCATATAATTAGCAGCACTGGGAATGGAAATGGAATCAAAAGTACTAGCATAAACCTAAGCAACACAGTTCTACCATCTTTTATCCCATAATTTCTAAATTAGTTCTATGATTATGGTACCTCTTATTTTCACATAAAACTAGAACTCTTTAAATTAAGCATATTACATGACTAAATGCATTCAGTCTTCCAGAATATATTATAGCAGTAGACCCAGAAAACAGATAAAACAATAAATGGATGAGAGTAAGGGTGAACCCAAAGGAAGACAAGGGGTAGCTGGACATGTAGCCTTTGTACAAGACCATGAGCTTCAGTCTGAGAAAAAATGAGGGACTAACAGAGGATGAGAAGGTGGGGAAGGAAGGGACAAAAGAGTGGGAGAATAATAGGAGGAGGCAGGATCAGGGAGGAGAGGAGGGGGAGGTAGAAGAGGAGTGTGAGGAAGATATTTGATTTGTGCCTCTGGTAGCAATCACTAAAGACGTGGACAGGTTAGACATTTCCTGACATTCATGTCTGGTAATTTTGATGGAATGCAGTGACTTCATTGGTCTTACAAATGTGTCTGGCATAGAACATATCCTCAGTCTTGTTCACTGTTAAAGTTGAGTTGTGCAAAGGAGAAACATGGCACTGACTCCAAAGAGGGACAATGTTCTACTCAAAGTATGACTCAGTAATTATATCTTTAAATTTAGTAAATCAAAATTTGATCCTCTAAAAAAAATGAGCATATAGATTTATCAGGTGACTGCTTTAAAAATGTTTATAAACTGCTCAACCCTGTGCTAAACATAAAGAATGCTCTTTTTAACAGCTTTGTAGTGCAGTGTGAATTTCATCATAAGTATAATGTAAAGTATTACTACTTCTCATCTTTTCCCCATTTTAATATTTTGGCAATTCCTTGCCTTCCTTCAAGGAATTGTGCTCAAGTTTCATGCCTTTTATCCTCTCTAATCACCTCCCTTAACTCCTGCTGAACTCCTTCCTTTGTAGTTCTATTTTCATGTGTTTTTAGTGTGATTTTTATGCAGGTATCCATAGAAGCTGTGTATCCATGACTGCAATGTCCATGCTGTGTGTTTACCCATGATTGCAATGGCCATGTTGCATCTAAAGGTCAGTTGTTCTCCGTTCCGCCTCTACTATAGTCTTTCCACTCTCTCTTTGTTTCCTGAGCCTCAGAGCAGATGATATAAATGTGCCATTTAGGGTGGAGAATTCAATAATCACTGTTCCTCAGCACTTTGACCAGTTATCAGTCTCTGCATTAACGGCAACTGTTTTAGTTATTGTTCTCTCACTGTGAAGAGAAACCATGACCAAAGCAACTATTGTAGAACAAAGAGTTTAAACTGAATGCTGGCTTAAAGTTTTAGAGAGTCAGTACATGATTACTATGAGGGAAAGCAAGCAGGTATGGCACTAGAGTAGTAGCTGAGAGCTTTACATTCTGATCCACAGAGACACAAAGGTCATTTATTGTTCAGCACTGTTACATAAAATCCTAAAAAATATTAAATAAAGACTTTTAACTCTATTAACTTCACTGGGATCCACCAACCAAAAATAGTTAAGAATGCCACCAGATAACACCTAAAACCTCTGACGGAGTTATATCTGCCTTGCATGACATGTTTATATCTTCATCACATGTTTTTCCACTAATGTAATTTATGTGAACTTCTTTGACTCTGTAACTATAAAAACTTTTAAAAACCATTTATACTTTGGAAGATGTTATTTGAAGCAATTTGAATCCATGTTGCTGCTGGACACTGGTCACTCATTTCACCCAGAATAAAATTTTAAGCCCTTTAACTTGAGAACTGTATTTACTTTGTTTGTTGTTGTTGTTGTTGTTTTTTCTTTCTTTCTTTTTTATTATTAGATATTTTCTTTATTTACATTTCAAATGTTATCCCCTTTCCTGGTTTCCCCTCCAAAAACCCCCATCCCCTCCCCCCTCCCTGCTCACCCCACTCTCATCAGTAGATCATGGAAACAGAAACTGAACAGTGACACAGTGAGAGCTGTACTTTTATATCAAGGAGGAGGAGGAGGAGGAGGAGGAGGAGGAGGAAGAAGAAGAAGAAGAAGAGGAAGAGGAGAATATCAAGAACATGAAGAACAAGAAGAAGAAAAAGAAAGAAAAAGAAAAAGAAAAGAACTTCACCATGTGGTTTTTCTAAAATTGGGCAAATCTTCAAAAGTTAGGTGTTAAATTCAGAAGGCTTATGTCGTCATAGAAGTTATTTTAAAACAGTGCATCCCTCCAACCTAGGCTAGGATCCACAATCCTTCTGTGTCAGCCTCTTGGATTGTGGAATTACAAGTGTAAGACTTCTCCCTTTGCTCAAGAGACCACTGAACATAGAAGTAGCTCAATGTTCAGGACCTTTCCTTGTAGTAGAAACTTCTAAACTTTATACTATTTCATTTATACACCAAGTGAAAAATAAACATAAAAACCTAAAATTAACAATTTAACAAATACAGTTTTAATTTTTTTTCAATTTTTTATTAGATATTTTCTTCATTTACATTTCAAATACTATCCTGAAAGTCCCCTATACCCTCCACACACCCTGCTCCCCTACCCACCCACTCCCACTACTTGGCCCTGGTGTTCCCATATAAAGTTTGCAAGACCAAGGGGCTTCTCTTCCCAATGATGGCCGACTAGGCCATCTTCTGCTACAAATGCAGATAGAGACACAAGCTCTGGGGGTACTGGTTGTTCACATTGTTGTTCCACCTATAGGGTTGCAGCCCCCTTCAGCTCCTTGGGTACTTTCTCTAGCTCCTCCATTGAGGGCCCTGTGTTCCATCCAATAGATGACTGTGAGCAACCACTTCTGTATTTGCCAGGCACTGGCATAGCCTCACACAAGACAGCTATATCAGGGTCCTTTCAGCAAAATCTTGCTGGCATATGCAATAGTGTTTGCATTTGGTGGCTGATTATGGGATGGATCCCCTGGTGGGGTAGTCTCTGTATGGTCCATCCTTCTGTCTTAGCTCCAAACTTTGTCTGTGTAACTCCTTCCATGGGTATTTTGTTCCCTATTTTAAGGAGGAATGAAGTATCTACAAGTTGGTCTTCTTTCTTCTTGATTTTCTGGTGTTTTGCAAATTGTATCTTGGGTATTCTAAGTTTCTGGGCTAATATCTACTTATCAGTGAGTGCATATCAAGTGAGTTCTTTTGTGATTGAGTTACCTCACTCAGGATGATATCCTCCAGATACATCCATTTGCCGAGGAATTTCATAAATTCATTGTTTTTAATAGCTGAGTAGTACTCCATTGTGTAAATGTACCACATTTTCTGTATTCATTCCTCTGTTGAAGGACATGTGGATTCTTTCCAGCTTCTGGCTATTATAAATAAGGCTGCTATGAACATAGTGGAGCATGTGCCCTTATTACCAGTGGGAACATCTGGTTATATGCCCAGGAGAGGTATTGCTGGATCTTCTAGTAGTACTATGTCCAATTTTCTGAGGAACTGCCAGACTGATATCCAGAGTGGNTGTATAAGCTTGCAATCCCACCAGCAATGGAGGAGTGCTCCTATAACTGCAACTGTCTTCTGTCACTCGTTATCAATTTAGTTTCAACAATAAACCAGAAGGTTCATTAAGTTTCCTCAGTGGTAGAAATAATTCCAACAAACATTTGCATGATTTTCTGTGAAAATTAACCTGTACTAAAGGAGTTACATGTAAATTGAAGTGGGATATCTAGAGTCACCAGAGAGTACAGAGTAACAAAACAAGCAACTGTAACATGAAGGAGAAATGAAGGGATGGGGGGCTGGAAAGAATGGAAGGAGTCAGGGAATGAAAGGAAATTCAATGTTTTACTTGTAATCAATCACCATAGGATTCTATCTGGCAATTAAAAATTCTTGAATTTAACCTTCATCTCTAATATTTGTTTACCTTACAAATATTAATATGGTTTTAAACGTATGCTTATAAATGAGCCTTCAGCTGTACTTTTTGAGGTAAACATAGCACTCACAATTTTCTGTAGAAGGAGGTAGATACATTATAGTCATGTATTGCAAATGTATTATAAAATAGCCTACAGATATGAAACTATGTGGTATTATTTTCTTATGAGTTCTATGATAAAATAATAACCAGTAAGGGTGTGCAATCATTTTTATCTTTCACTGAGTTGCAATAGTCAGTTATGGCTCCTAATTGATTACAATTTTTACTAAATATAGACCCATAAATCTCATTAACCTTAAATATTTGTAGGCATAGAAGTTTATTTTCACATGTAAGCCTTAAGTTTCATGGCCAATCCTTAATCTTTTTCTGACAGATAAAAAAAATTTTTTTATCTGTTTGCTTTCATCAACTACTAATATTTAGGGAATTCATTCGCAATTGTGTATTTGATATTTCCTATAACTGTTAAAGGTATCAGTGTTATTATTTGACAAGCAAAGCAACTGACAGGATTAAAGAGTTTACCTATTGTTTTATTCCATAAAAATAGAGCTAAGGGCTTGTGGGTTCTGACAGTGTTCTTGGCAGAATTTCCACAATAGCACTCATAATTATGAATTGTTAGAGGTAGCTCTATGTTCAAAATAGGGGTTTAGAAAAAATACAATGTATCCGTGAACAGAAAAACATTTAACCATCCAAAAGGATCTTGAAGAGTGACACAGACACTTGTCGGCTAGGCACATTCATAAATGTACTTTATAGTGATTGTGATTTTCTGTTAGAAAACCAGCTTCAGGTAAAAAAAATAATATTAGATTTTTAAAGGTTACCATAATGTTTTCACCTTGTTCTCTCTATTTTTTCCATTTCTCAGTACTATTAGAACAGCTTTGATGTTTATACCTATAAGTTTTCAAATTAGACATTTTTCAAGAAAATGTCTATTCTTGGCTCATCTCAAATTTTAGTAAACCATCTTCCCCATTCCACCTGTGCTTTGGCATTTAGAGAAAAAATATATTGCTGAAGAATCCTAGCAGGAAGTAGTTCTTCAAGACAGCACATTACAGAGCGATGTGAAATTAGTCTTCTGGGAAAGTCTTTATGAAATGAAGGCACGGGAGAGGAAATGTTCTTTTATGGTTAATCAAGTTGTTTCAATAGCTGGATTCAATGCATATTTCAGTAAAGTCTAAAATCCTGCCCTTAAACAGCTATTATTTGATCTCCCAACAGATTATTTCTAATAGGTCTGTATTTTTATTAGAATGACCATTCTACTCATAACTGATATATTTCAGAATATATCTAATGAATACACATCTCTTTGCACCTTTATCATCCTTCTTACTCTGGCATTTCTCTACCTCCTAAAAGTTCACAATTGACAGTATGAATTGCTATTCACTTTTGAAATGGGGCTGAGTGGCACACGGAAGATAGCCCGGTGAGTAAAGTGAAAGTAAAATAATAAGGACCTGGATGTGAATCCTCAGAACCCACATTAGAGCTGGGCATAGAAGAAGGTGCCAGGAATCCCAGACCTTGCAACGTTGAGGTAGGATGATTCCTGGGATGGCGGCTGGCCTGCCCTGGTGCCCTAATTATGAATGCTGGCTTCAGTAAGATGGAGGTAAGCTGGGGAAAAAGCTCAATGAGTAGGGTAGTTATGCAAGTACACATACCTAAGTCAGGAACTCCAGAATCTATGAAAGAATCTGGGCCATGTTTCTGTCATGTATGTACTGAGGTAGCAGAAACAGGAAGCTTCATGGAATTCACTATTCAGATTATCAGGCCACTTAGGCAAACTTCAGGTAAAGGGAGAGAAACTGTCTTAAATGCAAGGTAGAGAAGAGAATGAAAAAGGTACACAATATTAAGCTCTGGCCTTTACACTCACACACACATAAATGTAACTGCATACCCATTTACTCATACAAGCATACACACATACATCTACACATGAGAATGTATATAAACATATATGATGCATACAACACAAACAACACAACAAACAACATAAGTACAAAGACACAAACAATATAATACACCAAGTAAATATAGATCGATAATAGATGAAGATGATGGTGATAGATAGACAGAAGATAGATAGATAGATAGATAGATAGATAGATAGATAGATAGATAGATAGATAGATAGATGGATGATAGGAGATAGACGATGGATAGATAGGTGATAACTAATAGACATATGATAGATATGATTTAGAGATAAAGAGCTACATAAATAGAGATAAAGATAAATATAGAGCTTAGATAGAGGTATATAGATGCTATATATACATATACATGTCATAGAAAGCAATTGAGGCAGATACCTAACATTGATCCTTGGCCTCCACATGCACACATAAATGAGGTTGAGTGTTAACAATCATTTTTTAGATTAAAAAAAAGGTCACCAGGAAGGATTCTCTCTGCATTATGTTTTTAAGGTGTTCATTTTATTTTGTTTCTTTGACTTTTGAGGCATCTACCTGGAATAACAGAAAGCAAAAGCAGGAGGATAGGAAACATACGCAGCTTCATGGGTCTTTGAAACAGAGAGTACTTGATTTTGCAGCACATATAATGATGGACAACAGAAGACACTCTGGTCTTGTGAATTAAAATGGGAAAAGTGAAGTCAGTCCTTTTAAAATCTCTGAATACAAACTGTTCACCCAATTAAGAAGGAGCATTTGCTTTCAGGCAAGCACGTAGGAAGGGACAGATAATTGCAGCTGTCTATGTCAACCTTGCAAAAAGCTTTCCAAAATTATTAAGCATTCAGAAATTTTTTTCAGCCTGCAAAATTTTCATGAACTCTACTCACACTTATTAAAAACACTCCTTGGCCATTTTCACCCACTCTTAGAATCTTCCATTTCATTAATTCAACACCTGGCAACCACTTTCTTTAAAAAGATAATGATTTTTTTTCTCACAACATAAATTTCCATCAAAATCTAAATGAAAGATGCTACAAATCTGTCCCAGGGTATGTTAAATTTCCCTTAGGACTGTATCTAAAATGTTATTAAAATAGCCATCCTTTTCATATTTTTCACGCTTTTGCTACATATGCCATGAAACAGATTGTACACAGATTGTCAGTGAAATGATCATTTACTTTGGTGTCATATAGACACAGTGCATAACTAATATGTATTTTGAAGCTGTATTCCCCATTGCTAGGACTTTTTCCTTACGTTTTAGAGTGTTTTTCATGGTTCGGCCACACACAGGAAATGGTTGTAAGGAATCATAAATAAGTATGAACAAATACCTTCCCATATTGCCTCCTGTACACTCTGCTGATGTCCCACCGAGACTGGACAGTTTCCACAGTGGTAGCCTTTGAGAGTCGGGTCAGATGCTTTTCACATTTGTTGTTGAGGGCTTTACTCCTCATGGAATTTCCATGTGTTTGTGCTCCCGGCCATACTCTCTCCAGAGACTGACAGATATCAATTGCTTCGGGAATGACTAGCAGACTTCAATCTGATGCCAGTGTCATCCTGAAAAGGTAATTCACTCCTAATACATTTCCTTATTTATTTTTCCCACATAAATTTGGAAGCTAAACTGAGCCAGAAAGCACTAGAATTCCTCTTACTGCAAATCATAAACTTTAAAAAAGAACAGGGGCTGTGGCAGTGGCCTTGAAACTGGCTTTGGTTCAGTTGCCATTGTATGCTATTTTATTCTCTAACTCTTAGTGCCAACCAGACTCCTACTGGGGGCTGGCACAGTCCTCTGGGTATTCCTGTGAGTAACACATTTAAAATCCCCACTCTGTTCTGCCCATTAGCCATTGCTGGAAACAATTTTTGTACCAGAGAATGCAGCAAACTAGAGTAATGAGAAATCTCCTTCCAACTGGAAGTGAAATCTAAAAGGAGCTTTGGTCACCATTTCTAAAGAGATTATAAAATAAGGCAGTCCTAAGACTCCTTAGCAATTCATTTCATTGGTTCCAATGCCCTTATAAAAGTCAAACCTCTGGCAGGTGCTATGCAGAGCTCAAGTCAAGGATGACTTCTGTGCACAGATCTTGCATAATATGTGAGAGGATGCTGGGTAGTAACAATGGAACTGATAGTGATGATGGTAGCTCAAATCATACTCTTTTGTGGAGATCTAAGGTGAGTTCCTATATTTTAACACGTGGCCAGAATATATTTGTGCCTTGGTCCTAGCTCTGTCTTTGTAAGAAATCCATTTTAAAATGTTTCGGTTAGTCATTTCACATGGTAGCTACATAATAATTTGCAAAGTAACTTTTAAGTCTGGTGGCATATAGAAAGTACATCTGAAGACAAATGAGAGTAAAAAGCACTCAGTATATTTAAAAAGTGACAAAAGCCTTTTGATACTTTGGGTAAGAAATTCTATTGAATATTCTCCTACATGGAATGTCAATCACTATGTAACCAATATTACAAAGTAAAGAAGACTCAAATTGTGATGTATATGTGTTTGTGTGTGTGTGTGTGTGTGTGTGTGTGTGTGTGTGTGTGTGTGTGTGCTTATGTTGAGTAATGAATCCACATATGTGTCTATGATCCCAGAAGCAAGAGCTCAATCCCAGCTGATCTTGTTGAAGACAAGGCCTCCTCACTGATATGAAGTCTTTATATTAGGCCAGAGTAGATGTCACTGAATCCCAAGAACCTGTGTATCTCCTCCCTCCACAGTACTAGGAATACAAGCATTTGTGTCCTTGGCAAGCTTTATTTCTTGGCTCCCAGGAATCAAACTCATAATCTCATACTTGTGCTGGCAAACACTTTATAGAATGAGATACCTCACCTGCTCTCCCTTACATTTTTTTATGGCTCAATTATGGTTGCTTCCCCTGTGTATGTTTTGGGGCCTGGAAAGTTCAGGAAATACTCTTTAGAGGGTGGTTGCGAGGGACAGGGTAAAGTTTATAGGCTTTGGACCATGTTCAATTCTACAGTATCACCTAACTCATTCCTTTGTCACCAAAAGCAGGCAATAAATGAACCCTTCTACCTACAGGAGAGATGTCACATGGCAAGATCAGCAGCAACCTTGTTCCTCAGAGGCCAGCTGCTGAGTGGGCTATTTCTGGTAGCAGTATGAAACAGGAGGCAGGCAGTGCCAGAGCTGATTATGGAAAGAAAGTGCCAAGAGAGAGTGGTACACAACAGCTGGAAAACATGGGAGAGGTTCCGATGCACAAGCTGGAAGTCTTTTGAAAAGGTTCCTTAATATCAAAGGCAAAGCTGAGCTTTGAGCCTTAAGAGGAATGAAGAAATATCAGGCTATGACAACTAGAAAACTTAACTTCCAAGAAACCTGTGTGAGGAAAGATGTTTAATGGTATGGTCTCTTATGATTCCAGGATCTCCTATCCCTTTGAACTTGACATATTCTGATTTCTGTGGAGAGCTCTGATATCTGTCTCCATCAGGAAAAATGACTGACTGGAGAGTAGAGAAGCAGCAGGAAATCTAGAACCTCATAAAAGTTTGGTAAATACTCACACCACACTGCCATAAACATTGAGGAAGTGGAGATGAAGCATCATCCCTTATTTACAGTCCTTGACCTGGCAGTGAGTTTGCAGTCTCAACAGATATATGGGCCTCAGCCTGTGGCTTGCATGCTTATAGAGGCATGTGACAAAATACCCATGGACAGACACACACAAAATTATAAGTGTACAAAGATACAATACAGCACACAGGGACAATGCATTTCAATGCAAATCTAGCTGAGTTTATAGTATTTATTTATTTATTTATTTATCTATTTATTTTTCTTTCTCTAAGAGTCTGGCCTAACTATTGCATATGCCAGAAAGATTTTTGCTGACAGAACCCTGACATAGCTTTCTTTTGTGAGCCTATGCCAATGCCTGACAAATACAGAAGGGGATGCTCACAGTCAGCTATTGGATGGTACACAGGGACCCTAATGAAGGAGCTAGAGAAAGTACCCAAAGAGCTAAAGGGATCTGCAATCCTATAGGAGGAACAACCATATGAACTAGCCAGTATCCCCCAGAGCTGTGTCTCTAGTTGCCTATGTAGCAGAGGATGGCCTAGTTGGCCATCAATGGGAGGAAAGGCCCTTGGTATTGCGAAGATCATATGCCCAGTACAGGGGAATGCCAGGGCCAGGAAGCAGGAGTGGGTGGGCTGGGGAGCAGGGCGAGGGGAAGGTATAGGGGACTTTGGAAATTTGGGGCTGCTTTAATGAGCTATTGGATGGAACACAGGGTCCCCAATGGAGGAGCTAGAGAAAGTACTCAAGGAGCTGAAGGGGGCTGCAACCCTGTAGGTGCAACAACAATATGAACTAACCAGTACCCCCTGAGCTCCTGTCTCTAGCTGCATATGTAGCAGAAGATGGCCTAAACGGCCATCACTGGGAAGAGAGGCCCCTTGGTCTTGCAAACTTTACATGACCCAGCACAAGGGAAGGCCTGGGCCAAGTAGTGGGAGGAGTGGGTGGGTAGGGGAGCAGGTGAGGGGGTGTATAGGGAACTTTCAGGATAGCATTTGAAATGTAAATAAAGAAAATAATAATAATAAAAAAAAGAAAAAAAATAGTTCATTTGTTGGAACACCAACTGTAGTCAAAGATAAGGATGTCAGGCCCTCTAATGTTCCTAGCAGAGTTAACTATATCTTGGGGTTTCCAAGCCAGAGGCAGCAATGTCACACTTGGAGAACTCATCGAGCTGGATGTTTGAATGTTCTGCTTGAGGCAGCTCAATAGTCAACCTCTGGATAGTTCTATCCATCTGTTCCTGTTGGATAAAGGAAAGGCATAATGTTTCTTCAGTGAAGAGTGTAACAATAAGTGCTTCAATTCTCACACACAGCTCTCCTCTGTTACATTACCAGCCCTCAGTACTTATTAGTGGAAGTATGACTGTGGCCCAACTTAATCTGTTGTCATTTGTTTTTTTCTGCAGTGTAAAGCATCAGAGTCCTATGTCAAAATGTCAGCTGACCCATGCCCCTACAGTGTATGTTTGAGAGGTAGATCATTCTCACATCTTCCAGTCCTGAGTGATAACAGGAAACACCTTAAACCTGGGCTTCATGACTTCAACCACTGACACCATTTTCAAATAACCTTTTTTCCCCTCTATCTGTCTAGGCCCCACACCCAAATTTCCCTCCTGTTTTTAAGGTACCAGTGATGAGATTAAAGATTCTGTCCAACTCAGTACTGTCATTTAAACTTCATTGGGATGCAAAAACTTTATTCTAAATAAGGTTATATTCATAAACTGATGCGTGATCTTATATTTCAGTTTGCTTCTAAAAATGGCTGAGCTGGGTAAAGAAGTACAGAGGAAATAAACCAATCATTTATTGAAATAAATGAAATAAATGAACATATTACCTCAATCAAGAGAAGATAACCAAGACTAGGCTTTGGTGTGGCATATGACAGAACAAAACATATTTATACATAAACATGTATTTGTCTGAATATATATATATATATATATACATATATATGTATAATTATATATATGATTTCTAATGAGTACAATATATATTTATATATACATACAATCAGTAATACAAAAAATAGATTTTTCTTTTCTTTTTGTAATGGACCATGTTGCAATTGATTTGGAGGCTTAGAGCATCCTTTAATTGTGTGTCAGAATTCTTATTAAACCTTGCTCATAATCAAAATATTTGGGACACTCAGATGTAGAAATATCATCAGCCTTTTGTGGTTTGAAATCTAGAGACATATTGCTTTGAACTTTCCCTATTTGTGCAGACTTATTTTTCATTAAGAATGGTGTCAAGGGACTCAGGAGATAGTACACACAGTCTAAACAGTGCTTGCAAGATGCCCGTGTAAAAATGCTTGGCTTGGTGTCTTGTAGTTATAATGTTAGTACTAAGTAGACAGGAACAGCAGGAACCTTCAGCTCCTTAGCCAGCCTGTCTAACCTCATTGATGAGCTCCAATAATTAACACGGTTTATCTGAATGAAGGTGTGGACCGTTCCTGGAAGTGATAAAAAATAAAGTTCTCTGAACTCATACAAACAAGTGTACGTACATGTACACACTATTAGAAAAAGTGATAGCACATTTCCTGAGATAATATGACTGTTGAACAGATAATTTTGAATCCCACAAATGAGGAACTGTACATGCAGCAGAAAGGGAGAGGATTAACTCAGAGGCCATGCTACTTAGTTTCATAAAGGTAGGGACAAAGACAGGAATGCACAGTATATTCCAGTTGGTCTACAAATATAAAATGGCCCATTAATGTTAATCCTTTATGTGACTAGGAATATGTAAAGTAGTAACAGGCAACTTTGATCATTCTTTCACCTTCACTTGAGCCATTTCTCTCTCCTCATGGTACCTGGACTCTAGGATATTTTGCCTCAAAAATCTGAGCAAAAATTTCACCTCAACTGACTGCAATCAAAGTACCAGTACCCAGTACCTTGACATATTTACATATACACAAACATATGCATATATATATTCCATCCTTAAATCAAATCCATCTTGTTTCAAAAGTTAGGTTTAACATTTGGAATTTAAAATCTGCTTATTCTTAACATGAAATAAGCTCTATCTCCAAATTCATGTTAATAAAATAATTTAAAATTATACATATAACACTACACAGAATGAACAATTTGTATCTATGTATTTAAGAGTATGTGTGAAGATGTGTGCAATAACAATTAAAGGAAAACAGTGAATGAATTTAAAGTTGAACAAGGCAAGCTGGAACATGGAAGAGTTCAGAATGCATAAAGGAAAGGAAAAATGAGGTAATTTATAATCACAAAAATATCTTATATCTTAAAATATAAATAAAAATCTTGAAAGCAGAAAATCAAAACAAAGCTCTCATTGCAATGAAATATGTCCATGGTGGCCACTTTATTTAGGGACAAGGGAAAGTGTTCCCCATTTGAAGGTACACAGAGTCCTAAGCAAGGTTGTACAGTACTTGGAGCAAGCATATTGCTTATGTACAATGATATATATTGCTTACGATGTTAATAATGGTTTTTTATGTAAAATGGTGTGTTCTCTCACAGATTTTTGGTACATGTGATCAAGAATATTAAATATGAAAATAAGGAAAAAGCATTTAACATTGTTGAAAAGTAATTAAAATATATTTTACCATATGGTTCTCTGTTATTAGTTCACTTTGGCAAAGCAAATTCTGGAAACATCTACTATACTCCATCATTTAAAAAGAGGCCTAATGTTCACATATGCCACCTAAGCCATGAACAAAGTGAATCAATTTGAGAGACTGATTTGCTTGAATGTAACCTATATACAAAATGAGACAATGAAATGTCCTTACCCATGTGTAAAAGGATGTTAAAAACATTTATCTCTACTCAAACATTACACAGGGAGCACTTTTTCAAGGGCACAGTTAAGGACTAAACATGTTCTTTCCCTATTCAAAAAGTTGAATTTCCAATGAGAATTTAGAGGGATGGCTACCGTAATTAAGCTTGAATGCAGTCATTAGGGTTATACACTCATAAGGACAAGAATTTCCTGAGGTTATGTGATGACTGTTCCTGGCTATCACCTTGAGAATATCAGGAATAAACTACAATCCAGAAATGGAGAGCACACATGTGACTCAGATCTTGAGGCTGGAAGACATATTCCTTTAATCCAGATCTTGAGACACACCTTTAATCTGGGCCATACCTTCTGCCAGAGTTAGATATAAGGACAGTAGAAGAAGGTAGGTTCTTCTTCACCTTCTTCACTTACTGGCCAGCGGATTTGTTGGAACTACTTCATCAGGATTCCAGCTTATACAGACAACATGAAACACCCAGCCTCATAGGATACTACTTGATACTTGGATATTACATTCACAGCTGGACATTGTTGGGTTAATTGGACTGCATTGTGTAAACCATTCATATATATAAAAGTTCTGTTACTTTAGAAAAGCCTAATACAGATGGAGAGTAAGAGACCAGAGCAGCCTTTCTGTCAGGTAAGGAAAGAGTAAGAAGTTAGCAGTCTGAACCCAGAATGAAGTGTTCCCAAAAAAACCTGACCATGCTAATATTCTGATCTCAGACTTCCAACAAGAACTCTGAGGAATACATATTTGTTTGTTTTTCAACCTCCTTGCTTCCAGTAATGTGTTACAGCAGCTCAAGCTAAGGAAGTGATTTAGAAGGTAACACAATATGTGTTATTCCTTTAATGATATGAAACATGAGAGTTTTCCACTTAATTAAAAGAAGCAAATCAAACACACGGTTTTTATTTAAAATCCTATGTAGTTTGTCTAAACTAGAGATGTTCATTTGGTTTATTCAATATGATTTATGAATTCATGACAAATATTCAAAGGAAACATTTTTCTTTAGGTGACACAGAAGCTTCCTAATGCAAGAATATACTGTTTGAAAAATAGAACAACTCATGGGAAAATACAAAGAGCAGTGGTTTGTTTCACAGCCAATAACACCATAGCTTTTCAAGTGGCAGTAGCATCTTCCACATTGTCAGGGGCAATAGTCGATTCTGATAGATAAGCTTGTGCTCTGTTTCTGGGTTGGCCTTTGGCTCTCATACTACTGTAGTTGGAAAGTGCTCTTATCTAACTGGTTTTCTCTAGATTGCATCTCTAATGTAGGTCCCAAAAGATCAGGTACAAAATTTTGACCCTCTACCTATATTGATCAAGTGTTAAGTAGTCAAGTAAGGGTAAAGGTGGCTGCAGAAGTCATAGGAGAACTTATTAACTAATTTTATTTTGTTAACGGTCTTACAGACAGCCTGCCTTCTAGATGTTTATGTCTAGACTGTAGATTTGAGCTGCCCTTGATATTCTACCACCCAAGTCATATGTAGATAAATGAATGGATGCATGTGTGCATAGATGATTAGTCAGGTTTTTATTGCGTCAATGAATCACCATAACCAAAGAGCTGGTTGGGGAAGAAAGGGTTTATTCAGCTTACACTTGTATATTGCTGTTCATCAACAAAGGAAACCAGGCCAGAGTGTCAAGCAGGTCAGGAACCTGGTGGCTGGAGCCACACAGGGGGCTGTTTATTGGCTTCTTTCCCCTGACATACACAACCTGCTTTCTTACAGAACCTAGGACCACCAACCCAGGAATGGTACAACCCACAATGGGCTGGGCTTTCTCCTTATTTATTGCTAATTAATAAAATGTCTTACATGTAGCTAAATCTCATGGAGGCATTTCCACAACCAAGTCTCCTTACTCTTTGATGACTAGTTTATGTCAAGTTGATACAGAAAATTAACCATTCGAGATAGATAAATAGATGACAATTTTCTGTGCAAATAAATGGGCATGTAATTCTGTGACATTAATAGGACAGCAGAAATTTTTGGTAATAAGTTATTTGTTTTAAAAAAGATTGCTATGAATTTTAGCACTAAAAACATAAAATATAATCTCAAATGATGATGTTCTTCCCAGAAATCAAATTATAGAAGCTTCTTATTGATGCAGATAATAGCTTATTTGGAAGTTTATAATTGGTCAGAGTAACAATAAGAAGCTACTATGAGTGTTCAGCTGTGCATGGGACATGGACATCAGCACCTGCTCTTATAAAGGCTTAAGTAAGCAGGATAGAAAAAAATTTACATACTAAAAGGGGGTGGTGAAGTTCTGGATTGTGGACATAATGTGGATGTTGTACACATGGACTCACAGCACATGTGGTCATTTCACAAAACCTATACAACACCAAACCATCTAAAAATTGTAAGATAAAGGAGTAAGAATTCTCATAGTCCTAACTCTGACTGAGGAATTTGCTGTCTGCTAGAAAGAGAAAGTCACTTTTTACCAGGCAGATAGCTATTAGTGGGCTGTCCATGCTCCAGTGGATAACTGAACATCTTACTTACTGCTCACATAGGCAACACTAACTGGACTCAGTGGCTTATTTATATATTGTAAAAGACCTGAAGTTTGGAAAGAGAAATGATGAGGAGCTGGGAGAGTTGGAGAACAAGAGTGAGGTGGATATGGTTAAGAGTCATTGTATCCATGTGTGAAATTTTTAAAGAACAGAAAGGAACCAGGCATCCAATCAGCATTCAGATGTTTACCCTAACCCTAAGACTTTCTTTTGTATCTGGAACTATACCACTGTGGATAATCATACCCATCACAACCTGACTTCACAAACTCTCCCTTAGTTGTGTTCTAAGACAGCCAGGCTGGCCTATTGGCTGTACAGTGTGTAATAGGTATTCTTGCTTGACAACTTGGTGACATCTTGAATTAACTAAAACCCCAAAATGGTGGTCCCACCTGTGAGGGATTTGTGCTTAGTTTGAAATAGAAAGATCTGCTTCGAAGCTGGATCTTTGAGGCAGGCAGACATACTGTTAATTCCAGTCTTTTAATCTGAGTAAAACACACCTTAAATCTGTACCTTGTGACAGTAGGACATAACTTTAACCTTGACCAAAACTTCAGCTGGAAGCCTGAATAAGAACATAGAAGGAAGAAGCTTTTTGTTCTTTGTCTGCTTGCTCTTAACCTTACTCTCAAATCTATTTCTTCACCGGCATTAGAGCTTACTTCTTCAGAATCCCCGTGTATAGAAAGACCAGCTCAGACATCCAGGTTTGTGGATTGAACAACTTCTGGATTCTTGGACATTCTCTGCACAGCCAGCCATTGTAGGATTAGTTGCACCACAAGCTGTAAGTCACACACACACACACACACACACACACACACACACACACACAC
>NC_034604.1:13239019-13252180 GCF_900095145.1 Mus pahari | reverse complement strand
AGAGAGAGAGAGAGAGAGAGAGAGAGAGAGAGAGAGAGAGAGAGAGAGAGATTCTGTAAGTTATCTTATTTTAAAAACCCCTGTTATACAATGTAGGATCAGTAGTCTCAGGGTCAGTCATGTGGTCTAGGATGATGGAATTTCCCCATGTGTTTGTCCAGCGTCTTCTGTATTATTTGATGTCACTTGTGTATCTGCTCAAATTTCATGTCACAAAGCTTCTCTGACTTTTATAATTCAATTGTGACCCCTGACTCTTTCTCTGCTATAATTTATCTTTGTTTATATTCTTTAACATTTTGTCCCCTATAGGAGGATATTACAGAGTTCCATGACTGACAAGAATTACAACTCTCTTGCACACTCATAGACTCTGATCATCATTTGCTTCTACATATTTTTAAATGAAAGAATGAAAGAAATGTATCCCACCGCCCCAAAAGGAATTATAAGAAACCGTACTCTGCTGGACAGGCTCTACCACTCTACCCCTAAAAGGCACACCTCACGCTAAGTAGCAGATAAATACTATTGGCTATTAGTTTGGGGGAAGTAGTCACAGTGCCCACTCATGCAGTCATTTTATGAGACAGAGAAGGAAAGAATAACATCAATTGTAGTATAAACATTTGTTGGCCATTCAAAAATCCAATCAAAACAGGTTTGATCTTCTATAGGTTCCCATTTCTCTTTGTTTTACAACACAAGATATGAAAATGGAAATGAATTAGAAATCTGAGAACACTAGGGAAAGGGAAGAATAAAGTAATTATATTTTAATTAGGCCACAAAGTAAATATAGATAAGTCCCACTTACGGTGAGCTTGGTGCAGCATCCCAGACTTAGCATCCCAGCCATACTGTCTACTGTCTTATAAATCAGGTACAAAAAGAATATCTCCTCTAGTACAATGCTCATTTTAAATAGCCAGAGAAGACTTAACCTCATCTTATTCACCTATAATTTCAATTGTGGATAAGTCTTACTAATGCTATATATATCAATATTTACCAAACTTTATTACAGGCAATGCTTGTTTTGGAAAAGAACAGGAATATGTATGCATGTAAACATGCACATACATAAATATACATGCACATATATAATATATATGCATCTATGCATCCATGCACATATATAAATACATATAGATGTGCATACACATATAATTTTGATATAAAATACAGTTGTTAGGTGGGTTTAAATTTATATATTTACACTTCTTATAAATGGACATTCCTACAGGTCCTATTTTTACAATTTCATTGAGATATGATCAATGTGCAACAAGCTGAATATTTTTAAAATATGCAATTTAGTCAGTATTGATATACAGATAGATAATAAAACCACTGCCATAAAAGAAGTCCGAATTTCCATTATCCTCCAAACTGTGTCTGTAACAATTTTTATCCAATTCCAGATAACCACTAATCTGCTTTATGTAACCAGTTTGCTTCTGAAGAAACTTAAATAAAAGAAATAAGATATGTGTTCCCTTTTGTGCAGCTTATTTTTCTTAGTATCATGAAAAGACATACAAAGATAGGCAAAGTACAGCTTTTAAAAGAACAAAATTAATTTGCAGGAACTATTCATAGGGAAGTCTAGACTTCAGCATCGCAAGGCAACGACGTTGAAGCCATCGAGTTAAGTATGCCCAAGTACAAGAGCAAGGAAGCAGCATCTGGGTGTAGGGTGCAGGCTGGGACCCCAGGACTTACAAAGCAGAGGCAAGCTGATCACCACACCTTTGAGGTCAACCTCGGCTACACAGGAAGAGCTTGAAATAAACTAGTAAATAAAATCAAGCGCTAAACAAAACGATAAGAAATGGTATAGGTATAAGATGAGGAGAGAGAATATTTTTAAATTAAGAATCAAGTTGCAACCATAGCACTAAGAAATGCAATTGCAGTCATAAAAAAAAATCAACAGAACTCAAGTGTACAAGTAAAGAAAATATTCAGCAAAGTTATAAGGAAATTTAACACTCAGAGTCTGATCTATAAGAATAAAATGAAGAAAAGAAAATAATATTTCCTAGAGAACACATACCATGCCATCAAGTGTACCTACATATGCTTTGTCGAATCCAAGGAGGAGAAGAGGAAAAGAAAGAAACAGAAAGAAATACTTGAAAAAATAAAGGCTAAAAATTTTCTATATTTGATGAACACACACACACACACACACACACACACACACACACACGCACAATTAACACTAACTTATCCAGGAATTTAATTCAAATATCTCAATCAGCTTCAGGAAGGTTAAACCAAAAGATGTACACACTCAAGGCACATTATTGTCAAAAATCAAAGAAAAAGCATGAAAAGAGAAATAACTTGTCAACAAGTAGACTTCCAATTTTTCATCAGAATCCATGGAGAACAGAAAACAGTGAGATGACACAATTCACTTGATAAATGCTGAAAAAAGAAAACCATAAACCAGAAAGCCTATGGAATAACAAAACTGCTTCAGAAAAGAGGGCATAATAATATAAGACCAAATGTAAAAAGGCAGTGGGAATTAATTCACACAGGACTTCTTGAAAATAGTGACAGAATTGGTAATATAATTTTACTTAATTTTTAAAATTTATAATTTCTATGTGTCAAAGGATGTGATTGAGAAAGTGAAAAAATAGCCTTCAGAATGAGAAAACAATGTATCTGCAAATCACATACTATAAGGGACTGTTACCCAGCATGTTTTAGTATATAGCATCTGTTCTTATCATTCAACAAAAGACAAAATACACTTCACAATCTGTAAAGTGTTCAAATAATATATTCATTTAGAGCAAGTAAGAAAATAGCCATTACACCTATGAAAAGTGCTTGAGGTTGTTAAATATGCAAATAGAGTTCTCAAAGAGATATCATGCACATTATAAGAACAATGTATGCCAACATATCAAGAAATCCTAAGTGTGATGACACTGTGCTGGAAGCCTGGCATGGTGGATGCAGAAGGCTTGGTATTTTCTCTCAAAGCCAACATATCACCCACAAAGTAAATCATCCATTGTCACTTTTCAAAAAAAAAAAAAAAAAAAACAGTTTTAATGAGCTACTCTTTTCTTTAAGATATAAAAAAGCCTGATATTTGAATTGGTTGTATACATGTCATATCTTTTGCATGAATTTTATGTGAAGCTATGAAAAAGAGAGGGACCAAGTTATATTTTGAAGAGCTATTAGAAATATTAGATATTGGTATATCTAGTCTTACTTAATATAGCAAAAGCATGTAGATCGCTGTTCCTAGTTTAGATGTGTGTGATCAAGGAGATAATCTGGACTGTATCAGGATCTGTATTGTCTACGTTCTATGTTTCTTGAACAGCTCTGAGTTGATCTGAATGCCATCCTAGTGTAAGTGACTCATTCCTTATCATGATAAGAAGCACAGTGAAGAAAGAATGACATGATAAAAGTCTTTTACTGCACTCAGACAAGAGTTCTGTATGTAGATATGGTTTGCGGGTTGTGTGTTAGATTTTGTTTTGATTTTTTTTTCCACACAGACTTGTTTCTGGAATTTACATCCAATGGTGGCAAAAATGCAAAGGGCATCATGTTTCAATCCAGCTTCTTCTTCAAAGTAAAATGATAAAATACAGTGAGAGAAGGTGGTGTTTCGACTAAGAAATGTCTGCCGCAGGATTCGTGTATTTGAATACTTGGTCTCTAGTTACTAGTGCTGTTTAAAGATGTTATAAAAATTTTAAAACTTGGAGTCTTGCTAAAGGAACTACATCACTGCGGTGTGGGGTGAGTGTTTAGAGCCTAACCCCATTGTGAGTTCATTCTCTGTCTCCTGTATGTAGATAAAAGATGTGGCTAGGCAGCATCCTGCTCAGGCTGCATCCTACCATGCCTCCCCTGCCACTACAGACTCTCTGACTAGAACCATAAGCCAAATAAACATTTTCTTTTAATAAGTAATTTTGGCCATGATATTTATCATAGCAAAATAAAAGAACAGATACAGATAGGATATAGGCAAATAGAAGAAGTCAGTTCTAGCTACATTTTTAGCTCCAGTAGAGAGAAGAAAATGTAGATGTTTTTCTCACTTGACCAGACATGGCTGAGGAATTGAATCAACATATAAGATGGTGTCTGAATGGGCCAGTGAGAAAATGTAAACTTCTTGACGTACACTGATTCAAAGTTCCTGAATCTACCCATATTCATTGTTTGTCATAGAAGCCTCTAATGTTCTCCTTTAATCCTGGAACTAGAGCTCTCAGACAGTGAGGACAGATTATAACCAGAAATGGAAGCAGGTATGTCTGTCTTTTGTTTTCTGAAAAAAACAACAGCAACAAAGTCAGTATAGCAGACTCTTTTGGTTGTTAAAACATTTAATTTGCTTCAAGGAAAGTTGATACTGAATCTTCTGATTAATAAAAATGTTTCTGTAAAACTTGAAGCAGACATGTTCCTTCTTCTCTCAGGTACTCCCCAAATAGACACAGTTTGCCTCTGACCGCCACTGAATACCTGTGTGAGTTCTACTGTTCAAGAGTAGGCACCCTTGTCTGAGGAGTGGGCAATTGCTTTTGCAGAGACAGTTCTGTACTAATTAGATGAATGTAACTGATATCGTGACAGATATATACTTCAACTATAGTCTACATTTCTCTAAATTGAAATTAAATATTTTACCACTCGTACGAACCAGACAGAATTGGACTAGATTTCAGACTAAAACTTGTTCTTGAAAAGTTGGTAAGTTCTGAGTTCCCTGTATCTATATATTCAGTAAATATATTTTAATAAATGGTATATTTACTATGATGGAAAAAAAAACTGATCTGCAGCTATTACTAAAGTGTGTATAGTAGTCACTAGACATAGGTGGTTACTTACTTTTGATTAGTTTATTTTTTCATTTTGATTAGCCATGTTTTTGGTAGTTTAAAAATAGTAACTTAAGATGTTACATTCCCACAACATAATTACTAAGTCAGCTGGTCCCCAAACCTGTGATATGTCAACTACCAGATGTTAAGGGAAAGCACATTTTTCATCTAAAATTTTTATGTAAAGTGAAACCCCTTCTCTGCGTCTGATTTTGGTCTGCAATGTTAAGGCAGGCCACAGGCCACTACCACTCAGGTATTATGAAGTACCTGCAGAGACTTTTCCTTTTAAAGAAAAGCCTTTTGTTGTCTTTTCCCATAATTAGAAAAAAAAATCTGCATTGCATTTGGTTCTCAAAGCCATGGATTGCTAAGTTAGTTATGTGTACTCCAATTATTTTAAAAATGATTTATGATTATTTTGTGTTTTGCCTATATGTACTGTGTCTAGAGACCCAAGACATCAGAAGAAAGCATTAGTCCTCCTTTTGTACTTGTATCATATTATTATATTTTATTTTTGTAATTTAGTGGCTTTTTGTTGGGGTTTGGATTTTGACAGAGTGTCATAGAGTCCAGTCTGGCTTTAAACTCCCTAAAGATGACAGGAATCTTGATTTTCTTGCCTTTATCTCCAAAGTATTGAGAGTAGGTTTTTGCCACTTTGCCTGGCTTCATGATATCATCTTTTCTATTATGTGAGTTTAAAAATAGTCTAGAAACACGTAAGCAATACATATAGTAAATGGTCAAATATGCTATGGTCACTAAAAAGAAAACAAAGCTCCTAGTAATATTTAATACCTTATATAAAACAAAAACTTTTGTTGAAAGAAGAGCCGATTAAATAATTTATGTCCTGCTGAACCTTACATCATATGTCTGAGTGTTTGGATCAGTTAGAAAAAGACATACTCAAAACATTACCAACATCTTTCCCTGTGATAGATCACTTGGTTCAAATAAAAGAAAAAGATGGTAAGAATGGATAGGTCAAAGGAAAGTGTCTTTTCTATAGTGAAAAAATAAGGTCTTTAAATGGACAAATTTATTTTTGGGTTGTAAAAGCCATAACAAATAAAAATGAAAATATTTAGATGACTTAACTTACGGCGACATTAATGTTATATTGTTTATCTCTATTTAAACACTTTATCTTAAACCTAAAAATAAATTCTATAAAGTCATAATATACAAGTAAGTGTTCCAAGTAGATGACAAGGGGTTTCAAGTTTCAAGTTCCTGCCATTTTCTCAATGAAGGTTTTCTTGCATTTCCCTTCAGAAATCGTTACCACTTTGTTTCTCAATGCTTGGAACAATAAAGAAGCTGCCTCTGGACGGTGGACACAGTGCAAAGCCCAGGAGTTTCATTTTAATGAACATTACACAGATTGCTGCCTTTCTCTTCAGTGTTTTCTTACTGTCCCTTCCCCTCACAGTAGACTATGGCCAGCCATCGACAGTCTTGTTCTGAGCAATGTCTTGATTGCCGCTTCTAGAGCATGGCAGAAGAACATGTTTTAAAAGCTTTGGCTGACAGAGTTTATACCTCACACCATCATTTTTACAACTTTTCAACAGCAGACTGGACCTCTGTTGGTAAAACTGTGCTTAGTGATTAGCAGTGGAGGTGCTGGGCTTTAAAAGGCTTTTCAATTATACTCTGAAAGGCACTGATACAATGGGCTTTCATTATGCAGGGTGAAGTCCACGTGTTCCACCCATTTATCAAGCTCTTCTTTTAGAGTCACTCACAAAGATTGACAGCTGGAAATTTGCTAGACTCAAGACTTACAGAGTAACATCTTTGTAAAGGGAAACCTGATGTCAAATGGAAATTGCTTTTTTTTTTTTATTTTTGCTTTGAGTAGCCTAATGAGCAAACATCAAAAAGTTCTTTAAAATTCACTCCAGCTTATCTAAAGTAGATCCAAGGGCATCCATAGCTCTTTGAACTGGCAAAAAGCAGAATCTTTTCTTCTGTAATAGGCCCAAAGGACTGGAAAACTCAGAAGTGTAGAAGTGGTACCGTGTATCCAGGGCAAGGACTTAGGTAAAAATGGTAGTCATCTCAAACCTGAACTGCTCTCTAGCCAAGAACAGAAGTAGATCACTGTGAACCATTTTCAAGTAAAGCCAGTTGCTTTGTACACTGTCATTGTCAGAGATTCTCATTCTCAGAGGAAGAGGGAAGAGGCTTGGCTCTGGTAGTGTATGTGTGTGTGTGTGTGTGTCTGTGTGTGTGTATGTGTGTGTGCTCGCGTGCACACATGTGCACATGTAGAAAATCACTTAATCCTCAGGTATCCAGGAAAGGCAAGTGGATTAGCTTATAAACATAAGTCTAATTTTCACTGAGTTATTTTTTACAGTGGTGATTGTAACTGCGCTGTTTGGAAGAAAAGTAAAAGCAACTATTCAGTACCACTGGCCATGGGAAAATATGGGGAGAGACCTCAGTGAATAAAGGGCTCACTTCTCAGGCACGTGGACCCGTGTTTGATTTCCAGAAACCACACTTAAAGATCAGACATAATGGAGTGCCTTTGTAACTCCAGCTTTGAGAAGGTGAAGATAGGCAAAACCTTGGAGCTGGCTAGCCAGCCACCCTGTCCTCTCGGCAAGTTTCAAGCCAGTGAGAAGAGGAAAAAAACCCAAGCTGAATGGTACCTAAGCAAGACACGTGAGATTGTCCTTTGGCTTTCCAGCAATGATACACATTTGTGTACCTGTTCCCTCCTGAACTTCATGCACATGCACAACAAAATTCAAATACACAAAGTAGGTAGAAACTTTCAGTCTTGCCAGTATAACAGACTTAAATTTGTTAACGACTGTGAACTAGTTTGCAAAGACAACACAGTACATCAGTCTGACAGTGGGCATTCTTCAGAAGGAATATTTAAATATTAGAGGCTCCATGCTGGCAGCACCAAAGACTGCTTTATCTCAGTGAAATCTATCCTAGAATCTAATGTCTTCATCGGGCAATAGGCTACTAAAACCTGAGTGATACTCATTTGTCTTTACTCAGAAGATGAGCTCGTGTTTAGACCAAGCAGCTAACAGTCTGCTACCCGCTTCCAGGGTGGAGGCGATCCCCCCACCCAACCCTAAACACATACAAGCTAACTCATCAAAAGAACTTTTCCAGTCCAAGAGAATCTCTGAGTTTTTTTTGCCTTGTTGGGTATATAAACCCAGTTAGCACACTTCATTGACATTTCAGGAGATAAAGCTTGCTGTCGTGTGAGAGTATCTCTGAAGTCCTAAGGGTTTCTTTACAGATCCACTGATGACAGTATAGAATACTTGAAATTTTCATTCAGTTTTCTCTTATGATTAGATGGAAATTATTACTGTCCTTTTATTTTTTTTACTAATATAATTTTGATACTTAGCTCAGTTGTTCAGTTGGCTAAAGACCATATGGAAAGGAAATACATCATCTTCACTTTCAAAGCAAACAGTTTTGTTTTGTGTGACCTCTGCCTGCTCTTCCTTCCTGATATTCTCCAGGGTCTGTGTGTCCGCCATTCACTTCTTATTTACTGCCTTGTAACAACTCAGGAAACAATAGTTTGGAATCCACGCAGTTTGAATGCAACTGTAAGAGAGTAGGTTCTTTGAATTCTTCTCAGAAGCATTTTGCTTGGTTGCTGACCTTCCACATCCTTGGATTCCGACCCTCGGGATGCTCCTGGTTCTTCTGGAAGAAAACTCTGAGGACAGAAGAAAGGGCTGTCTCCTGGGTGACTCTGCTAATGCAGGCTTCGTGTGTGTGTGTGTGTGTGTGTGTGTGTGTGTGTGTGTGTGTGTGTGTGTGTGAAACCCACAACTTCCAGAATAAATACAGGTTTACCAAGGCACTGGGATTTCACAATAAATACAGGTTTACCAAGGCACTGGCACACTTTCACATTCCCATAAAAAGAACTTCCCACTCCCCTTTTTTTCTTCTGAAGAGAGTGAAACAGGATGGCATATCTTCTGTCTTTCACACACAAGTTTCCCTGCCCCCTCCACACCCCACTTTTATTACTGCCTGACAGAAGGAGATGGAGACAGGCCGTTTTCAGCCCCCCTCCACTCCCCACCCATATTACCACCTGACAGAAGGAGGTGGAGACAGGCCACAGATCAGCAGCCTGCAGCACTAGTTCCTGCTCCTGATACACCATGAGCCATTTAGACTTAGATGAGTCACTAGAACTGTCTTATATCAGTTTTCTCATTTATAAACTGGGCACAATGACTTAGACCATTCTCTTCTCAATGTCACTAAAAACTAATTTTTCAATTAGTTTTAAATATAACATAAAATTCCATTATATAATGACACATAACTAAAAGCTAAACTTCAGACTGGCGTCATACTCATGGAATGAAACAGATCACCCTGGTGATTAATTATTAATAGGGTAACATATACCTTTCTGATGCTTATAAAAGCTCATAAAATATACACTGAAACTGTTAACCTGCTTTTTAACATTGAAACAATATATTGAAAATGAACATTAAAAGCATTCCTTTTGAGCACTTAAAACCACTACATTCCTAAGTGAAGAATAATGGCATGGATAGATATAGCATGACAATAAAAGCACAAATATAGTAAATTCCCGGCACATGCAAATAATCATTTTTGTTCTGATTTGGCAACATCCTGATATAAATATATACATATATGTATGTATATCATATATTCATAACTATATAGTTATAACATATGTCATTATATATATTTATGTTATTATATATATTTATGTTATTATATATATATTTATGTTATTTTTGTTTTATTGCCTTTGTGTTGAAGTAAAGTAGTAGTTGTAAAGTCAAATCAAATTGAATCAAATGCAGAATTGATTCAATCGTTCAATGTTGAGGCTTTTTCTCCCCCTGTTTATTCTGTTTTTCCTTCATGTCTGATGAAAGGAGTAACTGTTGCTGTGAGCTGTCCTCGGACGTCACAGTTGCTGACACTGTGCTTCAGGTCCATGATCCTGCCATGGTGAGTGAGCACTTTCCAACAATGCATCTGCCAAGAAACATCTGTGTTTTAGATACCTCAACTTGACATCATAGAAAACAGATGAGCTTGAGAAAGACTAAATATATTACATATAATATTATTTTACATATAATATTATGTTATATATACTATATAATACATAGTTATATATTATGTAGTATATAGCATATTATATATTGTATATGTATATGTATATATTTCATATTATATATTGTAATATATTATTATGTTACATATAGATGTATACATGTATAAATGTATATATGATCACTTGCCTACTTTAGGAGATGCCTATACCAATTACCTGACTCCAGTGTTTAGAGTATGTCCTCCTTAATTTTCATTTATTTCTTTAAGGAGATTACCATAAACTATAAATGTCAAGTTAATATGACCTAGCAACTCTAGCACACTCTAATGTAAATTATCAACATGTTGGGGATGGCATGTGTGTATGGCAGATGCTATAATTCGCTTAAAACTTATATGTAGAAAAGATCACCAAGACTGACAATATCATAGGTATATGACATATAACTGCTGAAGAATTCCCAATTCATCTTTGCTTATGTTTCACATGATTTCCTTATGTCTGTCAAATAATTTTATGACCTTCCTTGAGTTTGTCCTCCCAGATAAAATGACAATCCTTCTCCAGCTCATCTGTTTTCTATGGTGTCAAATTGATGTCTCCAAAACACAGATGTTTCTTGGCAGATGCATTGTTGGAAAGTGCTCACTCACCATGGCAGGAGCATGGACCTGAAGCACAGTGACATCGAAGGTGATGTCCAAGGACAGCTCACAGCAAAAGTCACTTCTTTCCTCAAACAAGGAGGAAGGAAATGTAACATGGTGGGGCAGATAAACAGGAAAAGCAATAATAATAATAATAATAATAATAATAATAATAATAATAATAATAATAATTCAAAATTGAATAATTGAATCAATTCTGCATTGGATTTTACAACTACCACTTTACCTCCACACCAAGGCAACAAACCAAATGCAATTAAGCTATCCATATATCTGAAAGCTGTATTTGATTTTGAGAAGCCCAAGATGCATTATATCCTTTTCACACCCCAAATTGTACATACACTCTTCTTTAACCTCTTATGATCCTTGAATGTTAATCCTTGAAGATACCATGGATAGTCAATATTACTTTCTAGGTAAGTACACTAGACAATCATGTTGCCTTCACACAGTAATGGGAAATATGACAGAAATAAAGGGTTCCAAAGTGTGAAGTCTGACCTTCACTAAACCAAATACCATATTTAAATACAATAAGAACTTATTTCATCTCTCTGAAGGACTGATTATATAATATAATCTTTTCAACATTATCCTTCTTTACACATTCCTTCAGATTGTCTTTAAACTTTCTACAACTGATATTTCCAAATCCTGGAGTTAGAGAGGAATACTGGAGTCGTATTCTAAATGGTTCAGCGACATAGCTCAAGTGCTGTGGAAATGCTGTCAAGGAAGACATCTCGCAATTACTCCCCCCCCCCCACACCTTTTGTTTTATTTTGCTTTTTACCAATGATTTAGAAAATGTGGAAGACTGTGCTGTATACTCAGCTCAGTGATCACCTGAAGAGGGGGTTAGAAATCTCAGTCCCTGTGGGGTAGTTCCTAGCCTGAGAAATGAGGTAGCTCAGAAGGAGGCGAAATGTCAGTTTTGTTTAGTGAAACGCCAACCCCACACTTTGTAACTCTTCAGTTGTGGCACATTTCCACGACTGTTTGGAAAGGACGTGAAGGTCTACTACACTTCTGTGGGAGTCTACATCAAACCACTTCTGGTGTGTGAGCACCATAGAAACTTTACTGGAATATGCATCTCCTGGATCCCAGTGAGAATAAGTTCTGTAGGTCCTCCTAGAGCTTCTATCACGGATGAGCAGCATCCATGCATGACTCATCGCAAAGACAGGAATTTAAAAGCCCAGCACCCCTCACTTTTGGGAGTTTTCTTAACCCATAATCTGTACTAGAAACCTAGACATAATTACCTAGACAAAGGATTGGAAAATGACAGACTAAGTTCCAGCTTGGCCTTGTTTGACAGTAGCATTCTGAGAGCAAGTTTACTCACTCCATTGTCTGTGGCTCTTTATGTACAGCAGAGTCTTTCTATCAGTTTGGAAATCCTAAAGTAATTATCATTTGGAACCCTAGAGAAACTATTTACTAATGTTCTAGACAAACTTTCAGGAAAAATCAAGTACCAGAGAATGAGAAGAACTTAGCATGTTATAAACCCCCTCAAGAGAATGACTCACATACCTAATGGCAAATTCGCTCAATTGCCAAAGAACTGCATTCATAGAAATAACACCATTGTCACACTTAAATTATTCTGAAGACTTTCTAAAACAATTCTTTAATTAAATTCAACTTTCACATTACATAACCTCCGATTTATTTAGAAACTGATATATGTTGGCCCTGTAACTACGGAAATGACAGGGAATATATCCTCTGAAATACCAGAAATGAATGCATTACAGAACTCCATGTGCAGGAGTCAACATGGCAGAAAGACTTATGGTTGAGACAGAAAATTGATCACAGTGAATGCACAATTGGCCTGAGATCTGTAGAATGAATAGTAACTATTCAGGTGGATGAAGTGATGGGTGATTCCAGCAGAAAGAAAATGATGTGGAAAGCATTGATAATGATTTGGGAAAAGACAAATACCTGTGGGTAATAAGAGGCAAGAGGTAAGAGAAAGGAGCAAGAAATGATGCTAAGGAACTACAGTAGAACCAAATATCTTAACTTTTATGAGGAGTTTGCTGAGGGGCTTGAAATATTTTTTTAATAATGATGGTGTAATGCTATCTATACTGTATAATGATAATTCCATGCCCTGTTTGAATAAAGTAAATAGCCAAGAGATATTTGAGAACAGGAAAATAAGTAAGATAATTTTTGGACAAGTGAAAGGAAACAAACACTAGATGGACTGGCATAAGGGTGGCCATAGATTTGAAATATGCCATAGTCAAAGCCAGACAAACCCAGAAGTTAATGTGAAGACAGAGGGGTGCAGAGACCTGTCTTAAATAACTTAAGGAAAATCATCAAGTTAGCCTGAATTTCTCTCCAAATTGCTTTGTTTTTATAATGAATCCTGAGAGATCTGAGATTCTAATTATACAGATTTTGATGGGAGAAGGAGAGGGAGAGGGAGAGGGAGAGGGAGAGGGAGAGG
>NC_034604.1:13237607-13238810 GCF_900095145.1 Mus pahari | reverse complement strand
GAGGGAGAGGGAGAGGGAGAGGGAGAGGGAGAGGGAGAGGGAGAGGGAGAGAAGAGCTGAAAGCTGAGTATCTTCTCTTAGTTTAGCCCAAGTCAGATTTCAATGTCAGCTAGCAAACAAGAAGAAGGAAGAGCAAAGACTCTCTCAACTTTGTCTCATAGAATTTAGGTTACCTAAAAATATTTCTTGCTTTGCTGGGAAAACTGGTGAAGGCAAACATTAACAGCGAACCTTTGATATGTGATCTATTTGATGTCAAACTATCAATAGTAGCATACTTTTCAAAATTTTTACTTAAAAGTTCTTCTACGATAGAAAGCAGAAATCATTCCATTAAATATGTTACATACAAGACACAAAGCATAAGAAAAGAGAAAGAAACAAACCAGTGTTATATTTTGTTACATTCCTTTTTGATACTAAAGATGATACTTGCTTATGATACTTTTTCTTGTCAGTGCTCATTAACATTTGCTTGCTTATATTACTGAATAAAATTTGTCCAAGCCTTCAGTTTGTAATCCCTTTCTCCCTTTCAATCTACATTTGGCACAAACATCGACATTTTTATGGTAGGAATTTATGAATATCTGTATATTTATGGAATTGTTTATTTATGTGTGTATGCATGGATGTGCACTGTATTTAGGTGTATACCTGTGCATCCATACACAGACTAAATTGGACAGTGGTCCTAACTTATCACTATCCATTCTCTTTGAGCCAGCATCTCTTACTGAATCTGGAGCTATGCAGTCAGCCAGACAAGCCCATGAAATAGTCCTCCCTCAGTTACAGAGCAGGAATTATAAACTCACACAAGGGTATCCCCACCTTTGTAAGCACGAAGCAATCCGCTTCTGATCCCCATGTTCCAACACCAGGCATTCTTCCCCCTAAGCTAGCTTTCTAGACTCTTGTTTCTGCAATGTCCTTAAAAGTGGGTCTTCTTAGATACTAATGCTCATGCCAGCAAGATTCTGCTGAATGGACCCTGATATTGCGGCCTCTTGTGAGGCTATGCCGGTGCCTGGCAAACACAGAAGTGGATGCTCACAGCCAGCTATTGGATGGAACACAGGATCCCCAATGGAGGAGCTAGAGAAAGTACTCAAGGACCTGAAGGGGGCTGCAACCCTGTAGGTGGAACAACAATATGAACTAACCAGTACCCCCTGAGTTTGTGTCTCTAGCTGCATATGT
>NC_034604.1:13236055-13237527 GCF_900095145.1 Mus pahari | reverse complement strand
CCCTTGGTCTTGCAAACTTTATATGACCCAGCACAAGGCAAGGCCTGGGCCAAGTAGTGGGAGTGGGTGGGTAGGGGAGCAGAGGTGGGGGGGAGGGGTATAGGAAACTTTCGGGATAGCATTTGAAATGTAAATAAAGAAAATAATAGAAAAAAATAAAGACTTTAAAAGAAAAAAAATAAAAAAAAAAAAGTGGTTCTTCTACCAGGTGTTAGATTCTGATTTCATTGACTTCTTGATGCTGTCTCTGTATGTCCTCACTGTTAGGTAGATCAGTTTTCCAATGTTGAGGTGAACAATCTCTAAATTTATTCCACAGTTTATTAGCCCAGAGACTGTACATATTCATTTAATAAAGTTCCCATGAAAGCAAAGCAACAGTATTTTCTTGGCAGTGCACAAAAGATAAAAAATTAAGTAGCTGAAATTTTTCTTAAAATGTCATCAATCCTCATATTGTATTATTAATCTCAGATCATTTTCTTCTGCAACAGAATTCTGCTTATTTTAAATAATATTTTCACAGTCTATGCAAAGGTAAATATATCATGTTTCCTTTAGTGTAGAGAAATAATAATATACTGCCCAGCATACAGAAAATATAAGTTTACCCATAATTCTATACATTCAAAAAACTGTTTTCACTTGTGTGTTGGAAGAGATATACTATGGGAAGCCATATAGTTCATCTTAATCTGTATGAAAGAGGAAATAGGTGAACATCTCAGACTGAAATCTTATAGAAGGAAGGGAATTTATCTAGAGAGGCAGAAAGTTGGGAGTATAGTCCAGCCAGGTTGAAAAAGTAAGTAAAGAGTCATGACAGAGTAGAGAAATATGGTGGAAATGAAGAAGAGGATACAGAAGAGCTACCTTGTCACATAGTAAAGTCTGTGAATTACAATGGAAAGGGCATGGCAGAATATCTGTCTGTAAATGACCTTACTTGTCTTAAAGTAAATCAGCTGTGATCAAGCCTGGAGAACTGAGCTCATCAATATTCCTTGTGTAATGAGAGTAGCTTACTGTGGTTCTTAGCTCCGCCTCTACTCTTGGGGTGTTCAGGGAAACTGGTGTACAGGCTTAGGGAGCACAAGACAGAGCTGTGGTTCTAGGTTCTGCCTTTCCTGTCAGAGTTAGACTGGGCTACCAGGCATCCCAGGAAAGGATGGAGTCCAGAACAAACAGGAACCCAGTCAGGTTGGGAGCAAGTGGGAGAGGCAGGGGCATGGAGAGAAGGCCTTCTCTGATGATTTTTAGTGAATATTTTGAGACCATCTTAGCTTGTTTGTATTTCTTTATTGTGGTGTGTGGGTTTGAACACACACCTTTTATTTTGGATGTATAGTTTTGGGGAAAGGATGTGAAAATGTCCAGGGAGAGAAAGATCATTGGCTGAAGGCTAAAGCTGTTGAGATGCCTCATTAGCATGGAGAGGCATTCCAGGTGCTTGCCAGATCTTTTTTTTTTTT